>NW_022987776.1:832221-837221 GCF_902827165.1 Trematomus bernacchii
AGGAGCTGGTCTGAGCTCTGAGGCTGAACAATAGACCCTCCCTCTGTGTGTGTGTGTGTGTGTGTGTGTGTGTGTGTGTGTGTGTGTGTGTGTGTGTGTGTGTGTGTGTGTGTGTGTGTGTGTGTGTGTGTGTGAGTGTGTGTGTGTGTGTGTGTGTGTCTGACTTGTTGCTGCTGTGGGTTTTCAGATCAGAGCGTGTTGTTTCTGACCACAGCTTCTAAAAATGTCAGTATATCGCAATAAAATACGAGTTTCTTGTTCATGTTGCTGGTAAAACATTATTATTATTTTTAAAGAAAAGTCAAACAATGGTTTAAAATATTTTTCTATTGTTTAATAATTATTTAAGATTTTTTAAATATTATTTTCCAGTCAGAAAATAATACATTTGATTTACTATTTAATAAGTTATTATTATTTCACCTCTTTCAAAAGCGACATTAATACAAAATTATGTTTTGTGAATAAATTAATAAACTTTTTTACAACTGATTAAATAATGACATTAAGACATCAATAAAATAACCTTAAAAACAATTCAAAATGAGTGTAAACTAAGGAGAAAATACAAAATGATAATATGTAATAATGAACCTGCCACTAGAGGGCAGTGTGAGTCTCAGATATTAAATGTTCAGATTATTGCTCAATATTTTAAACATCCTGTCTCTGTTATCTCTTCCAGATGTTTCTTCATCATCAGCTTTTATTCATCTCTCTGAAGATCCCATAATAATAATATGAGTAATGAGGAAGCAGAGGTGAGTGGAAACTCTTCATCATCATCAGAGACAGATAATACTCAGAGGAAGGAAATTAATTTTTTTAAAGGTCACCTATCATGCTATGTGTAGGCAATAGCATAGGTCTCAGATATATACAAATATATAAAAAACAATGTCTATGAAGTGTTTTGCTCAAAATACCAAACAGATCACCCATTCTAGCCATGCCTCATATCCCTCTATTTCACTTCCTGTTTCTAAAGTGCTGATTTGGGGTATAAAGCTTTAAGGGGAGGGGGCTGAGCTCATGCGGGACCCGGCAGCTACTGTCTAAACTAAATACTGCCGTGATGAAACTCCATATCATGGATTATCAAGGATTATTTCTGAAACAGTATGGAGCTCAAAGGCTTTCTCTCTTGCCGGTTATACCACAAGGTGAGTTCCCTTTTTATTTCCTGCTTCTTCACACACTGCTCTCCAGTACAGGTTAGCTCTGAGTGTTAGCCATGCTAATGTAAACACCGACCATATTACGTCCAAAACAGTCGGGCATTGTTTCTGATAGCAACGTTTCTGATAGGGCCGTGGGTCCACATTTCAGATATTACGTCATATCGAACGCAAATCTGGATCAGCTCCGTTGTTCCCCCGTTTTTAGAGATTTGGGTACGGAGGAAAAGAGAGAGGGTTTTATTTCCTGACGCTGCGTGAGTTCCCTGACACACCGGGGACACATGGTGATGAAGAGAAGACATCAAAAAGTGACTTTAAATCAAGAAGGTTTAGTCAGTAAAGCTGTAAGTATCAGGCAATAGATAGAAAAATAACTTCTAAGAGAAGTCAGAGAATGAAAACAATGTTCTGCTATTTTTTTTAAATATAATATTAAAGTCATTTTCATTTTTTCACAAATACTTTCCCCAAATTATTCTGCAATTTTTTGACATGTTTTATATATATATATATATATATATATATATCTCGGGACATTTTTCTTATTTTTTGGGAAATGTTTCATTTATTTTTAGGTATGGGACATTTTTCATATATTTCTTGGAAATCTTTCAAATAGTTTTTGGACATTTTCCATATAATTCTTCATATATATTTTTGGGGAATTCTTTCTTATATTTCTTGAATTATTTTAAATACATAACCAACAGCATTGACAACACACATTTTTAACATTCATATTTCAATGCTGCACTTGTTAACAGCAGATTATTTAAAGATATCATCTGATGATCCATGCATCCCTGTTAGTTTACCTTCTCTCCGTCTCAGGTGTGGACGAGCTGCTGCTGAGCCCCAGAGACTCCTGGAGGAGAGGAACAAGAGACAATTCATTCATAAAAATATCAACCATGCGATCATTACTGAGCTGTTTTTAGAGGTCACATTTATAGTGATTTGTAGGTCTTTTTAAGCAACGAGACTTTAACACATGATGGCGTTTCCCTTTAAAGGAAACATTAGAGTTATGCAGACGCAGGAGCAGATAGAGACTGAATCAGGGATGTATTTATCTTGAATTGGTTGATCTTTTAAAATCTTGTAATCTAGGGTCAACAAACTCCTCTCACGTACTGGGTCACATTTGAACATTTTCAGGAATTGTTGTGTTCCCGTCTCAAGGCTCTTCAGTTCCTCTCATGACTCGGCATTTTACACACCTCTTATCATCTCTGTGACGCACCGCACACCACACACACACACACACACACACACACACACACACACACACACACACACACACACACACACACACACACACACACACACACCACACACACACACACACACACACACACACACACACACACACACACACACACCACACACACACACACACACACACACACACACACACACACACAACACACCACACACACACACACCACACACACACACCACACACACACACACACACACACACACCACACACACACACACACACACACACACACACACTCACCTGGAGCTGAGAGCGCAGCTTGCAGCGAGGTCACTGAGTCAACGGTACCCTGAAAACACAACCACAAAAATTACAGATTGGTCTAACCAAAGACCAGAGAATACACACACACTTAGCCACATCATGATAACAGCAGAGTGGTTGTGTGTGTGTTAGTTATGACTCATCTGCAGCTGCGACACACACACGTTCAAACTGTCTATTTTTATTTTATGAGATGTTTCTAACTTCACTTATTTGGAACAGCATGGAAATATACTCTCAGCAGAAGACACTTTTGACTTCTTGCACATTTTAGATTTTTTTTCATAATGTAAAAAATGTTTCCAGAATTTTGAAATCTTAGAATTTTGATTTTGTTGAGAACTTTTATGACTATTCAGAATTCTGCCTTTTCTCAGGATTTTCTTAGAATTCAGCTTGTTTGCGTTTTTTTATGCAAATTCTGAATTGTTGCGAATGTTGACGTCTTTCTCAGGATTTTGAATTTTTCTCAGAATTTTAAACTTTTTCTCAGGATTTTGAATATTTGACTTTTTTCCAAATTCACACTTTTTTCTCGAATGTTTTCCGAATTAGAATTCGTTACAGAACTTTTTCTGAATTTCCCACCTAATTACAAATAAATCTTAACAATAAAAAGTATAGTTACCATCTCTTGCGTCCTGCACTACTTTCCGTCTCCGCAGCTCCTCCATCCTCTCACACACGTCACTGAGGGAGGTGCCGTAGTACCGAGAGTATCCCTCCGCCAGAGAGACCAGACTCCCCACTGAGCCATCCTGAGAGAGGGGGAGAGAGGGGGAGATAAAGGGAGGATAAAGGGGAGATAAAGGGGGGAGATTATTAGGTCTCAGAGGCCTCCAGGTATCATCGAAGTGCAGATTATATAGGCAAAAAAGGCTAGATTGCCTTTCATTAGTGGAATGCTGTTTATACGAATCTTTAATAATTATTATTTCAACCAATAGTTTGGCTCTCAATAACTTCAGCATACTTCAGCTACAGAAAACCATTCAAATATCAAAATGTCAGCACATGATGGGAAACGTTCAACTTTTCTAAATATTTGATACTTTTTGAAATATTCAGCTTTTTAAACTCTTTTTTAACATGGAAGTCAATGGGAGGAAACCTTCAAATCCCTTTTACCTACACCCTTGCGCAAAATGCTACTCCTTCCACATACTTTCAGCTAGAGACTTCATTCCCAACTTTAAAATGATCACAAGACCTTCAGCTATAAAATATATTCTTCAGATTTTTGATATCTTTTACACCTTTTGAGATATTTCACTTAGTTCGGAGCTTGGTAAAGAGGCCTTCTTCAGATTTTAACATGAGTGTGTATTGAGGCAGCTCATTAAGTCTAGAGTGCTTTGATCTCAAAACAGGAGTGGAGGACAGCTTGAAATTCGCCCCAAATATTTTTTTTGAAACCTGCCATAATTCCCAAACCCTACACTCTTTGGACATCATTTATCATGAAAAACGTAGGAAAAACCTCTCCTAGGTTGGAAAATAAAAAAGAATTGGAGCAAATAAATTAAACAAAATGCCTCTTGAGGGCATGAAGAGAGAAAAACTTTCAACATGTCTCCATTAAGGGCCTATTGTAAATACAGCCTGCTCTTTCTTCACAGCAGCAGCCGCACACCTTTAGTTAATCTGCCAAAAAGGCCACATTATTGACCCGAAAGTACACAAAAAGCCCACTTCAGACGCTCATCAGGGATCCTGAGACGCTTCACGCGTTGAAATTTCACCGATATCTGCTACGGTTCTTAAACAAAACATTCAAATGTAAGAGGTTATCTCTCATTCAGACCAATGGAAAGGCTCTCCTCTCACTGATTACTGCACATCACCATGGAAACCTTTGATCTCTGGGCTCACACAGGGTGTTATGAGTAGGTGCTCAGGAACAGAAACAAACACTGACAAACAGAATGGACTTTAACAGACTGTCTCAGCCTATTATTTCTGTCTGATGGAGACTTCATACTGAGTTCAACATGTTCCACATATTTTAGACATTATTGGTGACGTATGGTTTTAGTCGAAAAGTTTGCAGTCAAAATATTCTGCTGCTTTCTCAAGCCTTTTTACTTTCTCACACATTCATTCACTACTACTTACATCTGATATTTAACTCCTTCAGCCTACTTTCAGCTGCACAAACTATTCAACTATTACATTATTCAGCTATTTCAGGACATCAAGGCTATACATGTTTTTTTAAACCTTTTCTTTTAAATAAATGCATTTTCTAGTTTCCTTTTAATATTTAGATTTAT
>NW_022987776.1:842221-920091 GCF_902827165.1 Trematomus bernacchii
TTTTCCAAACTCACATTGGTTTCTCATACAGCATCTCTGTATAGTATGTGTATTCACTCTCTGTCCTACACGGCTTGTTGGAGCTCCTGCCCCCCCCCCCCCTCCCTGTGAGCCCACTGTGCTCTGATTGGTCAGCTCGCCCGCTCTGTTCTGATGAGTCCACCACCGTTACAGCGGAACATTAGTGATTATGTGTTACAATGGCGTTTGTTAGCAACCAGGAAATGACACCAGTAATGACAAACAGATGAGAATGCTGCGTGGGGTCTGGGGGCCGTGTTGGGGGGACGTTGCACGGCTCGCTGCTGTGAGGAGCGGACAGTGTGAGCTGGGTTCATTTCCTGCTTGCTGCGTGGGGTCTGCGAAACAGCGAGACATCGTGAATGGAGGCATTCCCCATATGCAAGGCTCCACTAGCACCCCGCTCGTCACAGTTTGGCCGCTGAGAGAGTGTGTGTGTGAGGAGCTCCATGGACCAATGGGTCCATTTGGGTATGGTCACGTCACTGTACCCAGGAAGAAAAAGAGAAATGTCCAACGAGGCGTTCTGGGGCAGCATAGACAGGTCTTTTCTGTGTTAGAGTTTTACTCACTACAGGGTGTACTTTGAGGGTTTGGACTCTGCAAGACCGTTTACATGCAGAAAAACCTTCATAACCAACACAGTCTCACTCCCTGATAGTCCAATAGCGACGCTTGGTCAGGGTCCTTTGGCGTGCAGTTGTGACGCGCCGAGTCTCCTTCAGCTTCAAGAGCTTTCAACTGATTGCAATGTATTCCCATCGGCGGCGGTATTTGACGCTCAGGGAAGCACCGTATCGGTCCATGTCGGCGGCAGTTAAAGGCAATGTGAGCGTCCATTCCCATTGGATAACGGAGGATTTTACACCCGGAAGTAAGTATTCTCCTTACTGTCGATTGATTTTACAGTGATATCTGCACTACTCATCAACTCAAAAACACCACATTATCCTTGTTAATTACACAACATTGATTGGTTTAAATTGTGTGCAATGCTTCTGTGTTTTCCCCTTCGATTCGGAGAAACAAATATTTTTTCGGAGTTTAGGATGGCCGAAGACACTACACTACCCAGAATCCTCAGCTATCGTTTGGGACTACACCATGTGCTTTGCTTGACAAACCCCGTGATTAGTCCTCAAGCTCTGTGATTGGATGTTGGAGTGGCAGTACGCGAAGTTTACGCCGACCGTCAAACAGCACTTTGAAATGGAATGAATCCCATCGACGGCACACTATCCAAAACAAGACTCGAACGTGCTGCGGTACCGCCTGCCAGACGGCAGCAGACAGAACAGTTTGTGGCTGGGGTGATGGGGGTCTTTTATAATCCTGAGGGCATTCTTTAAGGTTAACCTGGTATTTTTACTACATTTATTGTAGTTACTTTACATATTTGGATTAATGATGTGAAATATAAACAACCCTTAAATCAGACTTTAGTTACACCTGAGTAAAATTCAGTGAAGGTGATTGTCAAGTGCCAACAATCAGGAGAGATATTTGGTAGTGGGTGCTTGAGAAGACTAAATATGTATCTGCAGATCCCTATAAAGTATATTCATTACTCATTATTCTCTACTAATAGTTAATTAAAAACTGTATATAATGGCTATTTTGCACATCCCTTTCAAGATTTCAAGATTTTCTAAGGTTTATTGACATATCATATACACAACTACGGTGTAGTTATGCAATGAATGAAAAACCTGGGTCACAGGTTCCTCAACAGTGCATTACAAGACATCTATCGATATCTGTGTACCTCCACCATTAAACATATTCTGCACATTTCTTATTCTATCTACATACATCTTATAAGAGTATAATTAATATGTATAATATCAGTTAAAATAAGTGCTTCAACATAGTTAACATTGCAGGAAAGTTGATTTTCAAGTTCCAAAACAAACCATGCAATATATTAGATGTTAAGTACTTTGTCAGGCTTAATATCTGTAGATACCCCCAAAGCTTTTTTCTTATTTAAAAGAAGACCTTAACCTAAAGTATTCTTTAATGTTTAAATAAAGCCTTATTAGTTTGTCTGTTTTGCACATCCTCCTATCAGGCACTAAACTGTTTTATTGTAGAGATCACTTACAGTATCTTCTTGATATTTTCTATTCTATATTATTTATATCATTGACCTTCCACTTTCCCACTATATTAAGAGTATGTACTCTTAATATTTAAATGTTTTCATCAAATATAACACATTCAAAAGTGCTTTACAAAAATGAAAGACATTAAGAAAAAGGCATTTTAAAACAGTCATTAAAAAGCAACACCTGCATTGCAATTACTCTAAACGTGTAATAACGTGCTTTAACCAGCAGGAGGTGCGGGTTAAAAAGCTGTCAAGTTTACAGTGTTAACAAAATAAAATATACTGCTGTTTCTGGTTTAGTTTACGACGGATATATTCTGTTATTGTTTTGATATTTGTAACACAAAAGCGATTGTAAAAAACCCACAGCAACACAGAAAGATGGTCTTAACATGACCCAGCGGTTTAGTAGTTAATAAAAAACAATAATATCAAAACAAATTATTACTACTAACTTTATTGTGAAATTAAAACAGAACGGTAAAAGAATAGTTTCCGGTCTATTCTGAGGCCCGATCTCTGTAGATAAATAAAGAACTACGACAGATGTGTAATGTTTAATGCAGCCAAACCATTTATTACAAAGCATTCATGTGATGACTTTCAAAGAGTAAAGCAAGCACTGCTGAATAAAGTATGATTTGATCTTTTACGAAACGTTTTTTTTCATATGGAATGCAGTTGGAGGTCAACCAATCACAGAGCTTGAGGCAAAGCGGAACAATAGCTGAGGATTCTGGGTAGTGTAGTGTCTTCTGCCATCCTAAACTCTGAAAAAATATTTGTTTCTCCGAATCGAAGGGGAAACATACAAAAGCATTGCACACAATTTAAACCAATCAATGTTGTGTAATCAACAAGGATAATCTGGTGTTTTTGAGTTGATGAGTAGTGCAGATATCACTTGTCAAATCAATCGACAGTAAGGAGAATACTTACTTCCGGGTGTAAAATCCTCCGTTATCCAATGGGAATGGACGCTCACATTGCCTTTAACAGCCGCTGACATGTACCGATGCCATGATGCGTCAAATACCGCCGCGTATGGGAATACATTGCAATCAGTTTGAAAGCTCTTTGCGTCCGTTTATGAAGCTGAAGGAGCCTCGGCGCGTCACAACTGCACGCAACGGGACCTGACCAAGCGTCGCTCCTGACGCTTAGGGAGGTGAGAGTGTGTTGTCATAACACACAAGGGGACAGGTAATAACCGGAAAAGCATGACATGGGACATTTAATGATTTTCATTTCTGTAAAGCACTTTGAATCGCCTCCTGTTGAAGGCCTTGCACTTGTGTGAATAATAAGGGGGAAACTAAATTAAATCATGATGGCGGACAGAAGAGATTCAGATTTAAGGAACACTGGGGACGATGGATTACAGTGGAGATTAAGTGGAAAATGTGAGGATGTGTTTCTGAGTGTGAGTCAGTGTGAGGACCAGCAGGGGGCGGCAGACACTAACCCTCAGTATCAGTCACTCATACATTTTCTTTTGGATCTTTTTTATGTCTTTTTTGGTAATTTATCTTAGATTTCTTGGACATTTTTTAATATATTTATTTTTGACATTCTTCACACATGTTTTGGTCATTTTTCTTAAATTTTTTCAGAATTTTTTTTGACATGTTTTCCTGACATAATCCAGAAAATGTAAATAATCTTTAAATTAATGTTTCTAATGGTGAACAGACGCATAACACAAAAACATACAATATTATAAATAATATAAAATATGTTTGGAAGTCCTGGATGTGAGGAGATAAATATAAAATGATCCAACATGAATTCATTTTCCCACAAAAGTGAAGAGACAAACATCAAGAGAGCTTCATGTGAGGAGCTGTGATGTGTAAAGGTGTGTGTGTGTGTGTGTGTGTGTGTGGTGTGTGTGTGTGTGGTGTGTGTGTGGGTGTGTGTGTGTGTGTGTGTGTGTGTGTGTGTGTGTGTGTGTAGCTTAAGCTCTCCTGACTGAGTGGTAAGTGGATTTTGACAAGTCCCAAATGATGAACTAACACACACACACACACACACACACACACACACACACACACACACACACACACACACACACACACACACACACACACACACACACACACACACACACACACACACACACACACACACACACACACACACACACACACACACACACACACACACACACACACACACACACACACACACACACACACACACACACACACACACACACACACACACCTTTTAAACTGTGTGTACAGGTCCTTCTCAGAGTCAGCAGGGATTTACTCAGTGACAGACAGACGTGTGTGTGTGTGTGTGTGTGTGTGTGTGTGTGTGTGTGTGTGTGTGTGTGTGTGTGTGTGTGTGTCTGTGTGTGTGTGTGTCTGTGTGTGACCCGGGTCAGTGCATCATGATTGTTGTAACAGGATATAAAGACTAAAGTGGAGACAGTTTCTAAAAAGTAGAGCTGGAGCTTAATGGATAAAAAGCTCCAACACATTGTACGTGATAGGCTAAGGGGCGGGACATCTCTCAGCTGGCTGACCAATCACAACAGAGCCGGCCAGCTGACCAATCAGAGCAGCTCTGGTTTCAGACAGAGGGTGAAAAGAGGTGCTGCAGCACAGGCAGTATGAGAAAAATAAAGAGCTTTTTGAACATTACACCTGAACTTCAGCACGATAGGGACTTTTTAAACACAAAATCAGTAATGACAAAGCATAAAAGGGACTCATTAACTAAATACATCTTAGTCAAAACAACTCATTAGTAGACTAAGGTCTGTTTCCAGCCTCTGTAATCTGGAGATTTGCTGCTTTTCTCTGGTTTATATCATAAGAAAATGAACATCTTTTGACATTTCAACACATCAGCCTCGTCTCTGAGACCCTGGGATGCACACTTTTCTATATTTATCAACATGTTTCAGGCTAATAGCTAAACTAAATCATAAACGATCCTTAAATCCTTGAGTTTTCCTTACATTTCGACTCATTAGGACAACAATCAGCCCAAATGAAACCAAATGAAACCCAAATGTCTGTCCTCCAGCAGATGAACTCAGATTGATGACAGGGAGGGAAAGCAGCCATAAATCCAGATTGAAAGCAGCAGGGGGGGGGGGATTAAAGTGCAGACAAACCTTTTGTCTACCGCATTAAATCTGTAAATCTCATGAGGATTTGAAACATTAGCTAAAGCTCAGAGAGAGGGAAGTTCAGTCTGGGAGAAATAACTCAGATATGAAATGCAGACGATAATTCACACGAGGAACTAGAACAGATTTCTGATGGTCCTTTAGATAAATAGATAGATCTCGCAGTATGATAGCAGCAGAGAATAAGTCTGTGGTATTGATTATCAGCCTGAAAGTGACCAGATACATCCGTCAGTGCGTCTGTGTTTCTCTGCTGAGCGATGTGTGTTTGTTTGCTGGACACCGGTACTCGTTTCAAGCAGATATTTTGATGGTGATATTCAGTAGAGCTCATCAAATAAGATGTGTACGCAGGACAGGGAAGATACACTTCGGCTGTGATTGGGTGTTAGTCGTCACTTCTTGAAAGTTAAACTACTTTCAACTAAAGACACAGTCGTAAGAGGCGTCTACGTTGACAACAGTTGATTTGAGAAAAAAGGGCGCATGTCAAAGGCGTCTTATGGTTACTGAAAATGTTGGTTTCCGTTGCCGCGTTTTTCTGGATCCAAATGCCAGCTTAGTGACCCCTGAAGTGTTGAGTACCCCAAAGTAAGATGGTAGAAATGTATGGATATGCATTTAGAGACTCAAATAGATAAGCAATCAGTCCAACACAAACGAGTAATAGTCCTCCAAAACTACAAAGTCCACCCATGTGCCGGGACTACAAATATGGCCGCTTTCTGGTTTCAAATGCAGTTTTTTGGAAAATATCAGAAATGGATTCAGCTTCCTCAAAATGGTACAAGCAGTCAGACACGATGGTACAGGCAGTCAGACACGGTGGTACAAGCAGTCAGACACGATGGTACAAGCAGTCAGACACGATGGTACAAGCAGTCAGACACGATGGTACAGGCAGTCAGACACGATGGTACAAGCAGTCAGACACGATGGTACAAGCAGTCAGACACGATGGTACAAGCAGTCAGACACGATGGTACAAGCAGTCAGACACGATGGTACAGGCAGTCAGACACGATGGTACAAGCAGTCAGACACGATGGTACAAGCAGTCAGACACGATGGTACAAGCAGTCAGACACGATGGTACAGGCAGTCAGACACGGTGGTACAAGCAGTCAGACACGTTGGAACAAGCAGTCAGACACGATGATACAAATGCACAAAAAAGGGTGTAAAAGGACTTATATATGCATTATAACGTCTATGAATGTACTCATAATGCATATAAACCTTTATTCATTAGACTATTGTATATTTATGACCTTTAACCCTCCTGACCGATTTACTACTTTCATCAATCATAACTTTATTGTTTTACATTCGATTGCATTAAGGCTTTATGATATCCTATCCTATCCTATCCTATCCTATCACACACACAACACACACACACACACCACCAACACACCCACACACACACACACACACACACACACACACTACACACACACACACACACACACACACACACACACACACACACACACACACCACACACACACACACACACACACACCACACACACACACACACACACACCACACACACACACACACACACACACACACACACACACACACACACACACACCTTCCCGCTCTTATGTGCCCATCCCCCCACATGGATCACACCTGGCACACGCAATACATGTTCAGTGTCTATTCTTTGTATATGTACTGCAGTTGTTCATGTATACCAGGAGTCTGATACAATATGTACAGTTTGAAAGGGTGTTAAAGGAAATGTGGTGATGATGAATGGTTTTTGTGTTAATGTAATAGCAGTTAAAACAGGACCGGTTAAATTTAACCGCAAACACCAAAGTAAGGGGGGGGACGGGGGGGGACGAAGACAATAGGAGGGTTGAATACATTTTGCATTCAATCAAATACACATGTTGTTTATTGTGGTATTTCTAACTTTAATTCATAGGATATTCGATGTATTGATGTGTTCATTGAGATGCATTTGGAGCGGTGAACCTGCAGGAAGGTGATTTATAATTGATGAATTTAATCATTGAATGTTTTATTCCTGAGAGCTTCTGCTTGACTTAATACGCTTTAAGGATTCTGCATTATTTAAGGTTCTTTACAACATCACTTATCAGATGTTTTCACCTCAGGAAATAAAAACACAGTTCAAGTTTCACCGTTATTTTATTCTGTGGTGAAGGCATACAAATATGTTATATTAAAGGTGATTGTTAATGGTTTTTAAAGGACTTTTAACTGCCTAAACAACTTTATTATGACTTTAACAGAAACGGTCTTTGGCTTTTATCCAAAGAGACTTACAAGAAGTGCAAAAACCATAAAGATTCAAACTCCGAACAACAAGGAAAGTGCAGATATATTCACTTCAAGGGAGTCATACCATATTAAGAGCTGGTGAATCAGCTGCAAGGCCTACGTTAACTCTAGAAAGTGCTTCTTTTTGCCAAGGTACAGTCGAGTTTCTGCTGTCCTGATGTCAATGGAGAGCTCATTCTAGGGCTGTGCAATTAATCGTATTTTAATCGCAATTACGATTTTGGCCTGCCACAATTACGAAAACAACATAATCGAAAAAAACGATTATTTTGCTTTGCTTGGTTGTGACTGTGCAACATATTTGATCTCATTTATTTGTATTTATCATATTTACATATGTTTAGTAGCTTGTTGAAGTGCGCTCCAAAATATTTGTTGATCTTGTTTATTGGTATTTATTATTTTTGATATTATTTATTTAAAAGTATCATTTATTTAATTTATTTTTGTATTGGTTTTTCAGTTGAATTATACGTTCAGGGTAATCAACAGTTAAAAAGATACTGTTCAAATTATTATTTGTATTTGTTTTAAAGTTCAATAAATGGATGTTTTTAAAGTCAATGAATAATCGTATTTAATAATCGTGATATCAATTATTGACCAAAATAATCGTGATTATGATTTTTGCCATAATCGCACAGCCCTAGCTCATTCCACCAATCAGGAGCTTTGGTGTCAATCAAGTCTCTCTCATCATGAGCTCAGCAGCTACAGTGTAGAGATGGAGATGACAAACTGAAGTCCTGCTCCAGCAGAGCAACATGAATATTTATAGGACATCAAACTGATCAAATAGTGCAAGAAGAGTCTACATCAGGGGTGTCCAAACTACTACAGAAAGTATATTGGAATGCGGCCCTCAAATGAAACTTGTGCTTGTCTTGTACTTCTTAAATATAAATGTAAACATATATTACACAGTATTCATGTGTTAATGAGAGCCCACTTTTCAAATCATTCTCCTCTTTCTATTCAGACATAGATATTTACTAAGAATAAGTGATGGTCTATTTAAACACAAGGCATTCAATTAGATAGTGATACGCTTAATATATACAAAAACATCATTTATAGGGTACTTTCTATTGGGAGGTAGCTGTCCCCAACCCCGACATCTACATTTCATGTTCTGTAAATAACACTCAATGGTGTATTTAGAAGATCTTTATGATTACATTCAAACAGAAGTTGGAATATTTAGATTTATTGTGGGTTTAATTTTTTAATACAAAAACTATACTAGACATAGGGACGTCTAGATCAACAGAATAAATGCAAATAATCAAATATATGTTGTATAAAAATAGGCAAGATCGACTTAAAGGACAGTACAGAACTATAGCAATAATAAAGTGACGGTATTTCCTTATTCTATATGGGACACTTTAAAAGAGTTAATCTATTTTTCAGTTATGATTATTGGCACTAAAACATCCTGTAGAGCAGGGGGGGTCCAACTCAAATACACAGTGGGCCAAAATAAAAAAATGGGTACTAGTCGAGGGCCGAACTGGTTCAATGTTTATTGCAGAATTTATTTAAATTAACTTATTGCACATATTAAACCTGGAACTAACAAAGCTTAAATGATTGCCTATAAAAACAACATTAAACATTAAATAATCAGTAGCATTCATTTCTTATGGCTCCATCTGCAGCTTCTCCAGAGTCATTTCTTATGAGTACATTTCTCCACAGGCCAACAACAGCTTCAACAAAACTATTTCCCTCAAAGAACAAACCAAGCATGCCCTGTTGTCGTGAGAGAAAAAGTGCAGAAGGAAACATCCATGTGAACTCAGTGTGCTGCTCTGTGATGCTAGCTCAGATACTTGGCATCTCATCTTGGGTGCAAGTTCATCAATGTTTGGGGTCAGGCTCTGAGCTGAGGAGACCCTCAGGATGGAGTGAAGGTGTGCGTGCAATATACCGGAGGGCCAGATCTAATAGTAATTAGAAATTATCCTGCGGGCCGAAATTAAATCCACCACGGGCCTGATTTGGCCCCCGGGCCTTGAGTTTGACACATGTGCTTTATAGCATTACATTAAATTACATTACAATACATACTTTACTGTGAATTAAAGGACACTAAACTACTACAGTCTGTATCAAATAGTGATTGTTTTTCTTTATTAAATAATAGTTTTGTGTATAAAATATGAGAAAATAGTGGAATTGTAGTTATTATTAACAACTTAAGATAATGCATTTATAAGTTGATTTATTCAACAATGTTCAGTTAATATCAGATCAAACAAAGACAATACTGATGTATTTCTCTTTCTGTGGTGTGTTTGTAATGTGTGCATGTAAAGGGTCTACAGAGGGGCTTTTCTGACCCCATATCTGAGCCCAAAAACTCTCTTTTTCCCTCTTTACAAACTGGTTAAAGTTCATATAAAACCAGCAGAGAGCTCCGTATTCTCCCAGTGCATTGTGGGAACATGGTTATATATTGGTGTTATATTTATCATATGTCATTGTTTACAACAGACTCTGTACTTTGACTCCCTGCTGCTCTTCCAAAAGGACTTGATGGACGGGTGGCATTTACCAAAACATATTGTTAAAGTGATCCCCAGGCGTCCTTCAGATCAGCTTTGTGTAAACAGAAAGTAAACATCAGAGGCCTGTACTACGAAGCTGGTTCAACCTAACCTGGATATGTTTGAGTTAGCCGGTTGCCTAATCCAAAACATACGCGCTCTGGCTAAACTGTACTACGACGCTGGTTATCAAGTGGATCGCTCAAGCCAGCTGTGTCCTATCTAGTTTAGGTGCGCGTTCACATGAAAGGGGTGGTATTTGGAGCATTCGACCAATCTCAAACATGGACAAGCGTACTGACAGCGCTAGCGTCATACTTCCTGAATGAAAAGTGAACTTTTAATATTAGACAAATATGAAGAAGTTAAACTTTAAACATCCATGACTTAAACACTTTATACAGGATCAAAGCCACTAGCTGCACCTGCAAGGTGAATACAGCTGGTAACAGGAAAAAGTGTTTGAATGCGTACATTAACAGGTTTATGAAATCACTGCCCCGTCCAAGACACGATCTGACTTTAATTACATTTGACTCGAGTGTTTCGTCAACTTAATGTGTTGCTTAAAATAATACTTCTGCATACAGTATGTGACACTGTGAGTGTTGCACGGCCAGATACGGCTCAGCTGACTCAGATAAGGAAATATATGATACATTATGATGTGATATGATATGAATGATAATGGGACACATCGACGTCTGCACTCACAGTGCCGCGGACTGTACTTAATGTTACTCTGATCCGGTACTTATGTTGTGGCAGATATTTAATTAAGCTTTCTTAATGCTAATGTTATAATAGTCAGATTGCTCTGAAGATGGGAGGGGATATTCTATTAATGTTCACGTTCACACAGTCAGTTGATTTTTGCCGGCCGTCTTTCCTGCAACGTGCAGTTTTTTCTGTATTTCCTCTATCCTGTAATATGACTTGATAGCTTTAAACTCCGCACACGGAGCTCTGATTGGTCAGCAGGCGGTGCTTTCACTGAGTTGATCTCTTAGCCTGGAACCTACACCTCCTCCCGAGGAGGTTAGCCGACTCAGCATAAGTTACCATGGAGATCTAGCCCGCTAAAAAGAGAACCAGCGTCGTAGGACCGGAAAGCTCCGAGTTTTCCCTGAAGTCAGGCCGGCTCTAAGAGAACATCCGGCTTCGTAGTAGCAGGCCTCAGGTGCTCATTAAGGATCGAGACGGAGTAAACAACAACAACAACGAGGTTCTCTAATGATTGACATGAGGATAAATCGTAAGGGACGGATTAAATCAGAGCGCTTCAGAGCTTCATGTCTTTGTGTTTCTGAGGCAGCTGCTTACGTGATGATTTGGTATATTCTTTCCCTCTTTTATGTCGAGTAAAATCCACAATTAGCCGGTCTTTCCTCATAAAGTGAGATTTAATAGAATCCCTTTTTTCACCAGGTAGGTTGACACGTACGAGGAATTTGACTTGGTGTCATGGTGCATACATAAAATAAAACAAAAATTAAAAACACAGAGAGAGAACTATTTGAAAAAAACTATAATAACATAAAAAAGTAATTACAAATAGCAGTATTTACAATTTACAATTTATAATAGATGAACGACTGGGAAAGAAATACCTGGAGCTCAGCTGGCAACAAAGCAAACAGGTGTTGTTTTGTTAAATTAATCAATAAATATATAACCGTGTTCCCACAATGCACTGGGAGAGCAAAGGAGGCTCTCTGCTGGTTGTATATGAATGCTAACCATTTTGTGAAGAGGACAATAAAAGACAGTTTCTCAGAATCTGTGGGACAGGTTTTAGATCTGCTCGGCCTGCAGGACGGACTCAGAAGTAAAAAAATGACCCGAGCTGTAACTCACGCTGACATGTGACCTTCCTGCAGGGCTTTGTTAGTTAGAGAAAAAACACCACGTTGTTTCTCCTTTATATAATATTGTCATTCGTTTTTGTCTACCATACATATAATACAACAGTTTTCAGTATCAGTATGGTAGTGTCTCTACTTAAAGAGTCCTCTCGACACTGCTGATGTCAGGTGTATATCAGTATGTAGTGTCTCTAGCTTTTAAAGAGTCCTCTCCTGCTGATGTTCAGGTGTATATCAGTATGTAGTGTCGTCTAACTTTAAAGAGTCCTCTCCTGCTGATGTTCAGGTGTATATCAGTATAGTGGTCTCTACTTAAAGAGTCTCTCCCTGCTGATGTTCCGGTGTATATCCAGTATGTAGTGTCTCTACTTTTAAAGAGTCCTCTCCTGCTGATGTTCCGGTGTATATCAGTATGTAGTGTCTCTACTTTAAGAGTCCTCTCCTGCTGATGTTCAGGTGTATATCAGTATGTAGTGTCTCTACTTTAAAGAGTCCTCTCCTGCTGATGTTCAGGTGTATATCAGTATGTAGTGTCTCTACTTTTAAAGAGTCCTCTCCCTGCTGATGTACAGGTGTATATCAGTATGTAGTGTCCTATACTTTAAAGAGTCCTCTCCTGCTGATGTACAGGTGTATATCAGTATGTAGTGTCCTCTACTTTAAAGAGTCCTCTTCCTGCTGATGTTCAGGTGTATATCAGTATGTAGTGTCTCTACTTTAAAGAGTGCCTCTCCTGCTGATGTTCAGGTGTATATCAGTATGTAGTGTCTCTACTTTAAAGAGTCCTTCCCTGCTGATGTTCAGGTGTATATCAGTATGTAGTGTCTCTACTTTAAAGAGTGCTCTCCTGCTGATGTTCAGGTGTATATCAGTATGTAGTGTCTCTACTTTAAAGAGTCCTCTCCTGCTGATGTTCAGGTGTATATCAGTATGTAGTGTCTCTACTTTAAAGAGTCCTCTCCTGCTGATGTCCAGGTGTATATCAGTATGTAGTGTCTCTACTTTAAAGAGTGCCTCTCCTGCTGATGTTCAGGTGTATATCAGTATGTAGTGTCTCTACTTTAAAGAGTCCTCTCCTGCTGATGTTCAGGTGTATATCAGTATGTAGTGTCTCTACTTTAAAGAGTGCTCTCCTGCTGATGTTCAGGTGTATATCAGTATGTAGTGTCTCTACTTTAAAGAGTCCTCTCCTGCTGATGTCCAGGTGTATATCAGTATGTAGTGTCTCTACTTAAAGAGTGCCTCTCCTGCTGATGTTCAGGTGTATATCAGTATGTAGGTGTCTCTACTTTAAAGAGTGCTCTCCTGCTGATGTGCAGGTGTATATCAGTATGTAGTGTCTCTACTTTAAGAGTCCTCTTCTGCTGATGTTCAGGTGTATATCAGTATGTAGTGTCTCTACTTTAAAGAGTCCTCTCCTGCTGATGTTCAGGTGTATATCAGTATGTAGTGTCTCTACTTTAAAGAGTCCTCTCCTGCTGATGTTCAGGTGTATATCAGTATTAGTGTCTCTACTTTAAAGAGTCCTATGTCTCTCCTAGCTGGGAGGAGTTTCAGGTGGTAATATCAGTAGTGTCTCTACTTTAAAGAGTCCTCTCCGGTCAGATTACAGGATCAATTCCAGCATTATGGGCCAAACGAAATTGGTGTGAATGCTGAGAAGCAAAAGTACCGCATCTTTCATCTTTCTTAAAAAGAAACATGAAATACAATGAACAAGCCTAATGTCATGGCTGCTTAGGTACTAGTGCAGTAAAGTTCAAATACATATTATTTCAGTTCATCGAAATGCTTCACCTTAATGTCTATTTTATTATATTGTGTATTTATTTGAGTGATACATTATTCACAGTTTAATAATAATTAAAAACCCCAAAAAGATATTTTATGTTTTGTGATCACTTTTTCTGCTGTACCGAAAAACGTACCGAACCGTGACCTAAAACCGAGGTACGTACCTCTGGTGCACTTTGAGAGCAACATGGAGAGATCTATGGATACCTCTCTCCAACACCCATATGAAGCAGAACTGTAAACAGATGTACTTTTTCTTTAAGGATATTTACTAATCACTCCCCTTTCAAACTCTATTCTTGTTTTACTGCCATATAGTATTTCATCACTGTTTTTCCTTTATTCTCTTTTCTTTTTTTATAACTATAATGATCATATGAAGGTGTGCCACGGAAATAATCTTTTGAATAATTTGTGACCAAACCGTTTGAGACCCACTGAGATAACTTAGACTAAAGTGAACTATCTAAACACTCAGAGAGTCCTTTAGCTCACCTGAGTCTCTCAGTCTGAGAGGAGAGGACTCTCCTCCAGCTTGTTGTGGAACAAACAGCTCCTTATGTCCGTTAGCGCAGCTAGCTAACCAGATGCTAACAACACGTCCCTGCTGGCACCGGTGGTTAACCAAAATGACATAGTTTAATAAAGTCCTGAGTGCATTGCAGCAGAGCGCTGGACGTTATAATACATTTAAAATATTTCTATTTTCAGTCAGGAGGCTTTTTCTCCTGTTATCGTTCCATTAGAGAGGTGTTTGTGAGAGCCTGACCACACACACACACACACACACACACACACACACACCAACACACACCACACACACACACACACACACAACACCACACACACAACACACACACACACACACACACACACACACACACACAACACACACACACACACACACCACACACACACACACACACACACACACACACACACACACACACACACACACACACACACACACACACACACACACACACACACACACAAACACCACACACACACACACACACACACGTTATTTAAATCCAGAATATCGATGGACTCATGCTTTGCTCTACTTCCTCTTAACTGCTGTCTGTGCAATGCATTGTGGGAGGTCATTAGCTCAATAGCACCCTGTGGCAGCAGTGTGTGTGTGTGTGTGTGTGTGTGTGTGTTGTGTGTGTGTGTGTGTGTGTGTGTGTGTGTGTGTGTTGTGTGTGTGTGTGTGTGTGTGTGTGTGTGTGTGTGTGTTGAGCTTTGACATTTGTGCAGAAGTGACAGCTGCAGGTTTTTTTTCTCTGAGAGTACTGCAGACAGAATCCTGCGTCCGGCGTAACGAGGACAGAACGTCTGACCTCCGTCTGGTTCCTCAGCTCATGAAGATAATATATTTATGCCTCACATATCATAGTTGATATACACAGAGAGAGGTGCAGACATGTTGTTTCTGGAGGGGACCCTGAAGTCTCCTCCACAAAAAGACAATGTTGGACGAAGTATTCGGATCCTTTACTTGAGTTAAAGTACAAATACTATGGTCTTTAAATACTACATTAGAATCAAGAGTCCTGGTTTTAATGAAGTTATGTTACACTTTATTGTTGCAGTTCCACAAAAGATAATAGATCATAAATACATAGTACACTTATGTATACTTATAGTACACAATAAAAGACGCCAGCATAAATTCACATGACATGATTTCATGTCGTAGATGAAAATGTTAAAATCTCTACAGCTTGTGTTAACCACAGACCTTATTTCAGAGCAAAAACCCATTCAGAAACCATTGACCTCCAGACCAGGGGACAGAAAGTAAGATAGGACTCATTCCTGCAGCTTTCTATAGAGAAGTAATGTAAATATTCCAAAGATATATGTTAGTAATGTATAGTAGGGTCCGTTGCATTTATAAACAGTTGGTTGCTAACTTGCATTTGTTGTGTTATTAGCATAATTGGTGTTAATTGGTGTTAACTAGCATCACAGTTTAACATCTCAAGCGGCCGATTTGGACAATATTGGAGTAGTGTTAGGGGTTCTTGAAGATGCTGAATCCATTTATTATATTTTCAGGATTCAAGATGTCTCTTTGAATCCGTAAGGAGCTATATTTCAGCTCCTGGTCTGAAGATGCTTTTTAGCAACCTCTGTTTTTAAATCCACCAGTGGGGTATTTACTGTTATGTCGTAGAACAAAATGTTCAAATCTGTTCAGCTTGTGTTAACCACAGACCTTATTTCAGACCAAAAACACAATCAGAAAGCCATTGACCTCCAGACCAGGGGACAGGAAGTGAGTCCTGAGTCATACAGATGTGCAGGACTCATTCCTGCACGTCTGTATTTAGAAATGGAGAGTAGTGACTCATTTCCTTCCTGGGTTTCCTCTCCTCTGACTCTCATGCAGGCGGACACTTTACATTTTTACACACTGTCTCTAAATGTCACGCCGTTATGATGTCACTGTTTGAGCTTTTGTTGGCATTTAGAGTCTGAGTTCAGTGGAAAGGTTGTGGACTCGTTGTCCCGTCCACATGTCACTCCAAATCCTGAAACACATTCATCCATTAACTGAAGTGTGTTTATCTAGGACAAACCATCTCGTTTTCAGTGACGTTCAGTTAACGTAGAGTACAACCAAAGAGACAAGACTAGACTACTACAATCACAACACACAAAGTAAAGACACACATTTGGATATAACCTAGTCAAAACCACCTTAACCAAGACCAAGACAAGACCAAGACTTTAAGAGGACAAGACCAATACCTAGACTTTAAGAGGGCAAGACCAAGACAAGACCAAGACTTTAAGAGGACAAGACCAAGACAAGACCAAGACTTTAAGAGGACAAGACCAAGACTTTAAGAGGACAAGACCAATACCTAGACTTTAAGAGGTCAATACCAAGACTTTAAGAGGACAAGACCAAGACTTTAAGAGGACAAGACCAATACCTAGACTTTAAGAGGTCAATACCTAGACTTTAAGAGGTCAAGACCAAGTCAAGACCAAGACTTTAAGATGACAAGACCAAGACTTTCAGAGGACAAGACCAAGACTTTAAGAGGACAAGACCAAGACTTTAAGAGGACAAGACCAAGTCAAGACCAAGACTTTAAGAGGACAAGACCAAGACTTTAAGAGGTCAAGACCAAGACTTTAAGAGGACAAGACCAAGTCAAGACCAAGACTTTAAGAGGACAAGACCAAGACTTTAAGAGGTCAAGACCAAGACTTTAAGAGGACAAGACCAAGTCAAGACCAATACTTTAAGAGGACAAGACCAAGTCAAGACCAAGACTTTAAGAGGACAAGACCAATGCCTAGACTTTAAGAGGTCAAGACCAAGACTTTAAGAGGACAAGACCAAGTCAAGACCAAGACTTTAAGAGGACAAGACCAAGTCAAGACCAAGACTTTAAGAGGACAAGACCAATGCCTAGACTTTAAGAGGTCAAGACCAATACTTTAAGAGGACAAGACCAAGTCAAGACCAAGACTTTAAGAGGACAAGACCAAGACTTTAAGAGGACAAGACCAAGTCAAGACCAAGACTTTAAGAGGACAAGACCAATACCTAGACTTTAAGAGGTCAAGACCTTAAGAGGACAAGACCAAGTCAAGACCAAGACTTTAAGAGGACAAGACCAAGACTTTAAGAGGGCAAGACCAAGACCAAGACAGGGCAAGACTAGGTCAATCAAGACAGGAACCAGACTAGTGAGAATCCAACACTACAAAATACACTTACAATGAAATGTGGAAGATGCCATAGTCAGTTTGATCTGAGAGATCCACATCATCATAAAAAGACCCACATACAAACCGTAAGATATACATTTAACTTCATACAATCAGTCACTTATAGACGAGTCCCATGTTCACAAACATTAAGATTCCGAGTCTCATAAGTGCTTAAAAGGACTTAAAGGTGGGGTAGGTAAGTTTGAGAAACCGGCTTGAGATACACTTTTTGTTATATTCCATGGAATGCTCTTAACATCCCGATAGCAATGAATATCTTAAGTGCTTTGACAAAAAATCCATAAATAAATGTCATCTGTGGAATTCATTTGACCTATGTTAACATTTAAATATTGGGCATTTAGAGCAGACTTTTAAAGGTGGGGTAGGTAATTCACTTCAGAAACACTTGTTATATTCCATGGAATGCTCTTAACATCCCGATAGCAATGAATACATGACATGCTTTGACCATAAATACATTAAAAAATTTCATCTGTGGAAGCCGTAGTACTGTAAAAAGCACGACCAATCATTTTAGCCGGCCCGGCTAAAATGACTGGATGGCCTACCTGCCTGTCAGCCTTCCATCTGTGCACAAACTTATCTCGTGCCCTCATTGGTCATGTGCGCGTTCGTGTGTGTTGGAGGAGGGGCTCTGTGAGGAAGTGGCAGATTTTTTTCCGGCTGTGTATTTTCAAATTCTAGCGCACTCGAGCAGGTTTCCCCAAAATGACCTACCCCACCTTTAAAGAGTCAGTGAAGTCACGTTATTGGTTGCATTTGAAACAGGGCGTTTTACATCCAATCACATCCTCAGCTACAGCCGTGGTCTTGACATAACATCTTGAGTCCTATAGGTCCGAGACCGAGACAAGACTGAGAAAAAATAAAGTCGATTCCAAGACAAGACCAAGACCTTTAAAAAGTGGTCTTGTAGTGTTGGATTCACACAAGTCTGGTTCAGGTCTTGTCTCGGTCTTGCCCTCTAAAAGTCTTGGTAAACTCCGGTCTTGGTCTCGACTTGGTCTTGGTTAAGGTGGTCTTGACTACAACACTACCATATAGGTGATGTCTTTAGTTGTTGTGTTGTTATTGTATTCGTCTTGTCTGTTGGTTGTTTTGTGACTTGCTGTTTGTGCTCTATGTAAGAAACCCCCCCTGAAAACGAGATGTCTTATCCTAAATAAACACTATACGGCCACATTTTCCCAGCGATAGAATGAAATAAATATGAACGTAGTGTTTTGTACGTCTTCAATCTTCCATAGAATTTACAACTGTCAGCAGGAGTCTGAGAGTGAACTTAGACGATCTCTGGTTTCTGAGGAGTGTAAAGTATTGGAGCCTCAGCTGATCTGTGGAGGAGCAGGAAACAACAGACTGAAATGAAACAATGAGATAAACAGCTCTGAGCGTCAAGTCTCTCTTTGTTTTTGTGGCGTTAGTTAGTTAGTTTTAATCTGCAGGCGGCAGCAGATGGACAGGTTTATCCACGGGGTCGAGGAGGGGTCAGAGCACAGAGCCAGCAGGACGTGCATTCAAATAAATCAACGCAAAGCAAAGTAAATTCTCCCACACACAGACACAATACACACATCTGCTGCCCTCTGTTTATTCACAATTAAAGAGGATATCTTTAGACATTTAAACACAGGGACTTGGACTCTGGGATGCACACTTCTTTATGTTCTGTACACCTAAACATTAATCTAATCTGCAGAGTCAGCCCTGCACAATGTATAGTCCTCACATCACAATGTCAGCGTCATGATGAACACGATGTGAGGGATATGCAACGCTGCACTCTTTCTGTCCGAGTCATCAGATAAACTGTGTATAATGTCATGATATTTAACAACAATGCATAAACCCCTCAGGTCATGCAAGGACGAATTACTCATTAGAAAATCATTAGACTCGCTTACAATTTACTTTTTCGATGTAATCAGAATCAGGTTGTCCCTAACCCAAAACATTCAGCAACTTGAGGAAACATGCGCAGAGTGGCGCACACAGCTGGGAGAACAGGGGACACTAAAGAGTGACGCACACAGCTGGGAGACCAGGGGACACTAAAGAGTGACGCACACAGCTGGGAGACCAGGGGACACTAAAGAGTGACGCACACAGCTGGGAGACCAGGGGACACTAAAGAGTGACGCACACAGCTGGGAGACCAGGGGACACTAAAGAGTGACGCACACATCTGGGAGACCAGGGGACACTAAAGAGTGACGCGCACAGCTGGGAGACCAGGGGACACTAAAGAGTGACGCACACAGCTGGGAGACCAGGGGACACTAAAGAGTGACGCACACAGCTGGGAGACCAGGGGACACTAAAGAGTGACGCACACATCTGGGAGACCAGGGGACACTAAAGAGTGACGCGCACAGCTGGGAGACCAGGGGACACTAAAGAGTGACGCGCACAGCTGTAGACCAGGGGACACTAAAGAGTGACGCACACAGCTGTAGACCAGGGGACACTAAAGAGTGACGCACACAGCTGGGAGACCAGGGGACACTAAAGAGTGACGAGTAAACAAATCTTTCCAAAGCACTCTTTATAATTATTAGGATAAACAGGTTTGAAATCATTCCAATGTATACTATAGGACAGTAAACCAGACATATTGTTTAAAAGAGATACAAAAATATGCATAAATAAATAAATAAATGTTAACTAGGTCAAATAAGATATGAATGAACAACAAAAATAAAATACGTTACATGTATTTGTTATTGGCTATGGGTTATTGGTTATGTTCACATACTTATTTGATTATTAAAATGTAAACCGATCTTTTCATATGGGTGTTTAGAGTTGTACCCCCTAGATCTCTCTAGTAATTGGGCGCACCAGATTGAAGCATTTTACTTCAACATGACGTCATGCGGTTCCGGGAACCAAAATGGACCAATCCGTGGAGCTCCTCACACACCAGGATCCCTTGGCGTCACTATCAAATGCAGTGGGGGGACCTTTAGCGCACATTGTCAACTAACAGAGTCCCATTGACTTGCATAGAGCTCCCTGAACGCTGGTAAGAGACGAGTTGGGATGGTGGAGAAATGCTCTCCGCAGACCCATTCTCTCTGCAGACCCATTCTCACAGCGTTATAAACCTCTTACTCAATATCAAGCCACACTTATTGTTTTTACTTCGGCTGTGAGTGTGTGTGCTCAGGATGAGTTTCGCTTGTTCTCGCTGTATCGCTGAGCCGGAAACCACACCAGTAAGCCAGCTCACTGAGCAGCGAGCCTCGCAACGTCCCAACCAATCAGAGCACAGTGGGCTCACAGGGGGAGGGGGGGGGGGGTCAGGAGCTCCAACAAGCCGTTTAGGACAGAGAGTGAATACACATACTATACAGAGATGCTGTATGAGAAACCAATGTGAGTTTGGAACATTGAACAATGTAAATCTATTCTAGTCGACTTCAACAATGGAACTATGATCAGTAGAAATGGCCATGACATGGGACCTTTAAATGACTTCAAAGACTTGTTAAAGGAGAGGTGTCATGCTTTTCCGGTTATTACCCGTCCCCTTGTGTTATGAAGGTTTTTATGCATGTAAACGGTGTGCAGAGTCAAAACCCTCAAAGTACACCCTGTAGCGAGTAAAACTCTAACACAGAAAATACCTCCCCAAAACGCCTCGTTGGAGATACGTCATTGTCCATTTGATTCTTCTGGGTACGGCATGATGTCAAGCCGTACCCGGAACGAAATGGACCAATCCGTGGAGCCGTTACGTTAAGCCCCCGCTGATTGGTCCAAATTGACCAATCCACGGACTTCCTCACACACACTCAGTGCAAGGAGCAGGCAGCTCAGCTGATTTCTCCTCCCTGGCTGCAGGCTGATAACAGACAGTTGGGATCGCGGCGAAATTCTCTCTGCAGACCCATTCTCTCTGCAGACCCATTCTCTCTGCAGACCCATTCTCTCTGCAGACCCATCCTCTCTGCAGACCCATTCTCTCTGCAGACCCATTCTCTCTGCAGACCCATCCTCTCTGCAGACCCATTCTCTCTGCAGACCCATTCTCTCTGCAGACCCATTCTCTCTGCAGACCCATTCTCACAGCGTTTATCAACCTTTTTCTGACTCAATATCAAGCCACACTTATTGTTTTTACTTCGGCTGTGACTTTGTGTGTGCTCAGGATGAGTTTGGCTGTGTTTCGCTTTGTATCCTAAACAAGGAAACAACACCTCCACGGAGCTCAGCGCGATTCACAACGTCCCGACCAATCAGAGCACACTGTGCTCACAGGGAGGGTGGGGGCTGGAGCTTTTGGAGCTACAACGAGCCGTTAAAGGCAGAGAGTGAAATTCAGTGAATACACGTAGGTTACAGAGATGCTGTATGAGAAACCAATGTGAGTTTGGAGAAATGCACAATATAAATCTATTTTAGTAGACCTCAACAATGGAATTATGATCAGTGGAAATGGCCATGACACCTCTCCTTTAATTAATAGTAATAATACATTTCTTTTATCAGCGTTTATGTATTTATCGAATTGAAGCTGGCTGAGCTTTCTCCTTCTGAAGACCTGCAGTGAAAGTAGAGCTCTGTTTATCTAAATATCTACATATATTTTGTCCCTAAATCAATGAATAATCAAAAGAAATAATAAGTATCTCTGTTATAGTTGTGCAGACATTAAAGATTTATAACAAAAGATGTTTGCATGCACGTACATGCAGTGTTGCTAATATCATTATACAGTATGTATTTTGCATTAACATTGTGGTGTCTCCTTGCTATCTGCACGATGTTATTAACATGACATGTGTAAATACTCTCCACTTATCCACAGTGAGCTGCAGTGAATGTTACATGAGGTTCAGTTTATTAAGTGAGGAGGAATCAAACACTTTATGAAGCAGCGCTGCGTGATGTTCAGATAGTAAAGACTTGCAGAGGACAGGTCATTCATATGGGATTCTCAGAGTAATGAGGTAATAGATGCACACAGTCACGTCTCACTGTGTTACTCTGAGTCTCTGTGAATAATACATACAGAGTTAACCTTCAGAGAGATATCAAGACCGAAAACACGCAACACATCCAGAGAAAACACGCTTTGGTCCTGAAGACGATGCATGGTTTCACTTCCTGTATACTAAGTGGACAAATCTCATGTATTTACGTACTATTTTACTAACGTTGGTCATCAAATGTCCAGTTTTCATGGATGGATGGATGGATGGATGGATGGATGGATGGATGGATGGATGGATGGATGGATGGATGGATGGATGGATGGATGGATGGATGGATGGATGGATGCATGGATGGATAGATGGATAGATGGATAGCAGGATATTATATATACAGGTATGTGAGGAATGGAATATTAAATTGAATCTCAATGTAAAATGTACACTGAGTTTATATAATGTCCATCCAGTGGAGCCATTAGGACTAAAAATACACCTTTAGTCACTTTTAAGGACACTAAGCTGTATCCAGTCCTCTTCAAATATCCCTGCTCTGTTGTTTGAAGTGTCTAAAGGAACTGTTTAAGATGCATTTGTTGCAGAGCGTCTGTTTGCCTCCTGTTAGCCAGCAGCACGTCTGAAACACCTGAGCGTTAATGAGTATTCCCAGACGCTTTACAAATAATTCCCATTTTCTGCTCATCAGACCGACACTAACGTCTCCCCCAGGACAGACTGAGGACCATAATTAAACATCTCTTTGCATTTTTACATACAGCGCTGACTTGTGACCGTCAGTGTGTGAAGTGTTGTTTCAGAAACACCATTTCATTTCCAATGAATTTAAAGAATATATAGTTTGTGTTTCTCTTTGAGAGGATCAGAGTCAGCTGTTAAAATCTCTGTCTAACATCTGACACACACACACACACACACACACACACACACACACACACACACACACACACACACACACACACACACACACACACACACACACACACACACACACACACACACACACACACACACACACACACACACACACACACACACACACACACACACACACACACACACACACCACACACACACACACACACACACCACACACACACACACACACACACACACACACACACACACACACACACACACACACACACACACACACACACACTCAGTGGAAAGCATCTGGGTCAGGATGGATTTTTTTTCCCCTGGTTTTCTCTTTGTTTCCTGTCTGAAAACCACACCTGAACATCAGCCGGAGAGGACTCTTTAAAGTAGAGACACTACATACTGATATACACCTGAACATCAGCCGGAGAGGACTCTTTAAAGTAGAGACACTACATACTGATATACACCTGAACATCAGCAGGAGAGGACTCTTTAAAGTAGAGACGCTACATACTGATATACACCTGAACATCAGCCGGAGAGGACTCTTTAAAGTAGAGACACTACATACTGATATACACCTGGACATCAGCAGGAGAGGACTCTTTAAAGTAGAGACACTACATACTGATATACACCTGGACATCAGCAGGAGAGGACTCTTTAAAGTAGAGACACTACATACTGATATACACCTGAACATCAGCAGGAGAGGACTCTTTAAAGTAGAGACACTACATACTGATATACACCTGAACATCAGCAGGAGAGGACTCTTTAAAGTAGAGACACTACATACTGATATACACCTGAACATCAGCAGGAGAGGACTCTTTAAAGTAGAGACACTACATACTGATATACACCTGAACATCAGCCGGAGAGGACTCTTTAAAGTAGAGACACTACATACTGATATACACCTGAACATCAGCAGGAGAGGACTCTTTAAAGTAGAGACACTACATACTGATATACACCTGAACATCAGCAGGAGAGGACTCTTTAAAGTAGAGACACTACATACTGATATACACCTGAACATCAGCCGGAGAGGACTCTTTAAAGTAGAGACACTACATACTGATATACACCTGAACATCAGCAGGAGAGGACTCTTTAAAGGGGACCTATCATGCAAAATGCACTTTTGTATGTCTTTTCTACATGAATATGTGTCCCCGGTGTTCCAGGGAACTCACCAGGTGTCAGAAAACACAACCCTCTCTATTTTCCTCCATACCCAAATCTCTAAAAAAGGGGCTGCAACGGATCTGATAAAAACTGATCCAGATTTGAACACTTTCCTGACGTCAGGACGGTGGCGCTACGGCTATTGGGCCAACTCCACCAATTAGGAGGAGACAGCCACGGCCATTGCCGTTCGAAAGCGCTGGAGACGCTGTAGTACATATGCCAGGCCAGTAGATGGTGCTGTTGCTCACAGAATCTGCCCCTGCACAAACAGAGCTATAAATTGTCAAATTGAGCAAAATGAGGCATGGCTAAAATGCATGATCTGTTTGGTATTTTGAAAAAATAAAAGTATAAATATGCCTTATATAGGTATGGTCCTACACTATATTATTCAAATATAGCATGATAGGTCCACTTTAAATTAGAGACCCTACATACTGATATACACCTGAACATCAGCAGGAGAGGACTCTTTAAAGTAGAGACCCTACATACTGATATACACCTGAACATCAGCAGGAGAGGACTCTTTAAAGTAGAGACACTACATACTGATATACACCTGAACATCAGCAGGAGAGGACTCTTTAAAGTAGAGACACTACATACTGATATACACCTGAACATCAGCAGGAGAGGACTCTTTAAAGTAGAGACACTACATACTGATATACACCTGAACATCAGCAGGAGAGGACTCTTTAAAGTAGAGACACTACATACTGATATACACCTGAACATCAGCAGGAGAGGACTCTTTAAAGTAGAGACACAACATACTGATATACACCTGAACATCAGCAGGAGAGGACTCTTTAAAGTAGAGACACTACATACTGATATACACCTGAACACCAGCAGGAGAGGACTCTTTAAAGTAGAGACACTACATACTGATATACACCTGAACATCAGCAGGAGAGGACTCTTTAAAGTAGAGACTAACACAGCCAGTGATATCCCAACATTAGAGACCTTTTAATCTGCAGCATTAAGAGTGTAACCCCCAACACTGTGAGACTAACACTAAGCAGCAGCAGATAATCCCCCCTGACACCACAGAAGAAGACCCTCGCGTCCTTATATTTCACAGCAGGATCCTCTCCGTTTAGTTTCAGCTCTGACTCTCCCTTTGCTTTTACAAACTCTTCTCTATTATCTAGAGCTCACGAGGAACATATTACATATCAAAGGTTCAAAGGTTGTATCATCACATGCTCAGCAGCTGCAGGGCAGAAATGACAATGAAATGCTTCTGACCTGAGCTCCTCCAACAGAGCAACATATAGAATAAAATACAACAATAAAAAAAATATTGAAAAGCACAAAACGAAAAGTAACAAACACTGAAATAAAAAAATAAAATAGCATTTCATTTTCATTTAATCGTTTATTTGACGAGGGACAGTGCACATCGATGAACATTTAAAACAAATAATGCTTTAAAAACGTAAACATGCCGGATTTGAGCTTTGAGCTAGTTTCCATCCCTCACGTACAACATGTAGCAGATCAAAGACACGGCGCCATCTGTATCTATATATTATTATCAGAGAGGCAAAAGTACACATCCTTTCCTCAAGTAGAAGTGCAGATACTCATGTTTAAAATGACTCTAGAGGGCCTCTATCGGGGCTGTTGATAGCACCGGTAGCATAGCATAAGAAATCAATGCATCACTTTCTAAATGCACGACATGATCATAAAGCTATGAATGTAACACCTGCTGAGAATCTGTGGAGCAACAACACACAAACAACTCTGAAGAAGTGATGCGTAAACATTGGTCTATTCGTTTATAACTCACTTACACGACTAAAAGTGCTTCATCATCATCTTCCTCCAGCTTTCCACTGGCCGCACACCTGGTGGTAAAGGGAGCTTTTGAAAGAGTGCGTGACATCAACGTATTAACAGGTTTCTAGTGCTTACCCTTTTTAAAAAGTGCAGAGCAGAAGTTGATGTATTTTTGATGAGGGCAGCGAGGTGAGACGCACTACAAGACTGTGCTAGATACCAACTACAACACAATGAACATATGTTACCGTGATTTCATTGTTACTACACGTTTCAAAATGATGCCGAACTGACAACATACTGATACTGATTCGTGAGAAACCATGAATGAATGCTTCGAAGAGTGTGTACACAAGACAGCAGAAGAAACACTTTTAAAATGTGTTCGATCGATTATGCTAAGCTAAGATGTAGCTTCTCCGTTCACACTCACAACGTAATAAAGACTTAAATAAAGCAGAGACTGTATCCTCATGCCACAGTCTGAGGTTTGTACGTATACATTTTCTCCAGTTCCTGAACAGATATGAGGAGCTGTGTGTTCAAACTAAAGAAATAACATGATATTTTGTGGCAATATGATCAAATAAGTCCTTATTCCTCCATAAAAACTCATTGTAATCGAGTCAGATTTCCCCCGAGGAGAGCAGGCTAATGTAAGTCCTGCTGTGAACACATGAACCTACACACAGTGCATACGCTGCAATGCATGCTGGGCATCAGAAGCAGAGGCTGACCTTTAGGAGTCGGTGGTCTTTGTGCAGGTGCAGAGCTTCCTTTTCTTCATGACCCACTTTCTCCTCCTCTTCCTCCCCTCCCCCTTCATACATAACATATGAAGAGTCATCTGACACTATAGCAGAGATTAAAGCACGACACTGATATGTTTCTGATACCCTGACCGCATGTGAGGAGCCTGAACGCATCACGATTCCTCACAATATCTAACGTTTGCATAATGAAGCAGAGCCTCAGCTTCACGCTTCAGCTTCCTTCCTGCGTCTCTCTGGATTATTATATCACAGAGCATGTAGCTGAGGTACAATAAGTGCAATAAACCATAACGATTCAAACTGAGGACAACAACAACAACAACAACAACAACAACAATGCTGACATGTTTACTGCAAACAAGCCAGACCCTTGTTAGTGAAATGACTTTATATTCACCATAAAGCCAGAAATCGAAGAGTAAAGCTTGTGTAAAAGTCAGGATTAAGTCAGGATTAAATCAGGATTAAGTCAGGATTAAGTCAGGATTAAGTTGGATAAAAAGGGTTAACACAGGTGTTGGTGATGCTTTGTGCCTGACAGTCAAAGAGGAGGGAGAAAACTGCTCCAGGAAGACGAGACAAAGGTTAAAGAACAAAAGGCTCTGAAATTGAAATATCTCTACTGTTAAAGTAACACCTGCAAGTGTGTGTGTGTGTGTGTGTGTGTGTGTGTGTGTGTGTGTGTGTGTGTGTGTGTGTGTGTGTGTGAGGTCAGGCTCTCACAAACACCTCTCTAATGGAACGATAACAGGAGAAAAAGCCTCCTGACTGAAAATAGAAATATTTTAAATGTATTATAACGTCCAGCGCTTTATGGTTAACCATAAAGTGTCATATCATGATGGGATGCATCTCAGTTAATGATCCACACATAAAGGATTAAAGTTATGGATGTTTTGATGTAAACCTATAAATTGGACAGACGTGGGACCATGTAAATACTTCCTTTCACGCAAACATCTGACATGCTTCAAACGGCACTGAAACACTAAAACAATGCAATCACTTCACATTAAGATCAGAAACACTTCATTTTAGTGAGTAAGGTTACCATTGAACATAAACATAAAGGAAGGATACATTCCAGGGAATAAAAGGAGTGTTTTATCTAATTTCCCCCTGTCCCAAACCCATTTTTACTTTAACGCCGAGACCCTGTGAAGGCAGCAGAAAGTCGCCTGGCCTGGGAGCCCGAATGTTTTTTCTGTAGCCCCGGACAATTCTCCCTCAATAATATAATACATTAACCGTGCTTTACCTGAACCTCATCATGACACGAGAGGACGGCAGGAATGTAATTTCCCGTGTTCAGTGAATGCAACAGAGGCAAGGCACCAGACCAATCAGAGAGTCTCATGGAAATAAGGTACAAGTACTTCTGGGTCTCTGTGTTTCATTCAAGCTCGGCTCTGTGTGTCCGGTGCCAGCAGGGAGCGTGTTGTTAGCATCTGGTTAGCTAGCTGCGCTAACGGACATAAGGAGCTGTTTGTTCCACAACAAGCTGGAGGAGAGTCCTCTCCTGTCAGACTGAGAGGCTCAGTGAGCGAGTGTGTACTGTATGTGTGTGTGTGTGTGTGTGTGTGTGTGTGTGTGTGTGTGTGTGTGACTGTGTGTGTGACTGTGTGTGTGACTGTGTGTGTGACTGTGTGTGTGACTGTGTGTGTGACTGTGTGTGACTGTGTGTGTGTGTCTGTGTGTGTGTGTGTCTGTGTGTCTGTGTGACTGTGTGTGTGTGTGTGTGTGTGTGTGTGTGACTGTGTGTGTGACTGTGTGTGTGACTGTGTGTGTGTGTGTCTGTGTGTCTGTGTGACTGTGTGGTGTGTGTGTGTGTGTGACTGTGTGTGTGTGTGTGTGTGTGTGTGTGTGTGTGTGATGTGTGTGTGTGTGTGTGTGTGTGTGTGTGTGTGCGTGTGTGTGTGTGTGTGTGTGTGTGTGACTGTGTGTGTGGACTGTGTGTGTGGACTGTGTGTGTGTGTGTGTGTGTGTGTGTGTGTGTGTGTGTGTGTGTGTGTGTGACTGTGTGTATCAAACATCGTTTAATTGCGTTTCAACAATGCATTAGCAGTGTGTGTGATTTAGAAATGGAAAGCTAAATATATGCAAATGAGACAGTGGTTGATTGTAATAAAGTGGTTAGTGTCACTGTTAAGCCCAAAAGAATGGTGCATCTGTAGTGACAATAGATAACAAAGCAATGTATGACACTCAACTGCCTTCAGGTTTGCAAGACGGGCAAATACAATCCTCCATAATGAGATAGGGATGAAGATGAAGAGTGTGTGATCCCTTCAGACTGACCTCTACTGAACATCAGATGGACTTTCAGATAAAACACACATAGTGACCGAATCACAGAAATCTGCAGGACATGAAGAGAGGCTTAAAGAAGCTCAGAGGTTTGCTTTATAAGATGTGAGGAAACACCGAACACAGACTCTGTTTGGCAGCAAGCAGGAGCTCATTGCAGAAAGTCATATGAAGAAATGACCCAAATAGAATATTAAAAATGTACAAAAATAACAATGATTTCCTGAATACAATGTCAAAAATACTTAAAACAGAAATTACATTAGACAGGTCCAAAAAGTTGTAAAGAAAAAGAGGCTAAAGAAGGAATGAAAAATGCAGAAACGTGACTTGAACAATGTCAGAGAAATTGATAAAGAATATCAGAAAAGTATATAAAATTACATGAATAAGAATATAAAGAAATGTCGGGAAATAACATTAAAAGTGTGTGAAAAATGCATAACGATTTGATTAAACATGTGTGAAAAGTATATAAAAAATGCCTCAAAGTAAGTACGTTGGAAAATTAGATAAAAATGTCAGAAAATTAGATACAACATTTCAGAAAAGTATATTAAATTGCATGAAAAATGGCAAAAAAAACATGTGAAAAATGGCTAAAAAAACATGTGAAAAATGGCTAAAAAACATGTGAAAAATGGCTAAAAAAACATGTGAAAAATGGCAAAAAAACATGTGAAAAATGGCAAAAAACATGTGAAAAATGGCAAAAAAACATGTGAAAAATGGCAAAAAAACAAGTGAAAAATGGCTAAAAAAACATGTGAAAAATGGATAAAAAACATGTGAAAAATGGCTAAAAAAACATGTGAAAAATGGATAAAAAACATGTGAAAAATGGCAAAAAAACAAGTGAAAAATGGCTAAAAAAACATGTGAAAAATGGATAAAAAACATGTGAAAAATGGCTAAAAAAACATGTGAAAAATGGCAAAAAAACATGTGAAAAATGGCAAAAAAACATGTGAAAAATGGCAAAAAAAACATGTGAAAAATGGCAAAAAAACATGTGAAAAATGGCTAAAAACATGTGAAAAATGGCTAAAAAACATGTGAAAAATGGCTAAAAAACATGTGAAAAATGGCAAAATAACATGTGAAAAATGGCAAAAAAATATATGAAAAATGGCTAAAAAACATGTGAAAAATGTCAAAAAAACATGTGAAAAATGGCAAAAAAAACATGTGAGAAATGGCAAAAAAAACATGTGAGAAATGGCAAAAAAAACATGTGAAAAATGACAAAAAAACATGTGAGAAATGGCAAAAAAAACATGTGAGAAATGGCAAAAAAAACATGTGAGAAATGGCTAATAAAACATGTGAGAAATGGCTAAAAAACATGTGAGAAATGGCTAAAAAAAACATGTGAGAAATGGCTAAAAAAAACATGTGAGAAATGGCTAAAAAAAACATGTGAAAAATGGCTAAAAAACATGTGAGAAATGGCTAATAAAACATGTGAGAAATGGCTAAAAAACATGTGAGAAATGGCAAAAAAACAAGTGAAAAATGGCTAAAAAAACATGTGAAAAATGGATAAAAAACATGTGAAAAATGGCTAAAAAAACATGTGAAAAATGGCAAAAAAACATGTGAAAAATGGCTAAAAACATGTGAAAAATGGCTAAAAAACATGTGAAAAATGGCAAAAAAACATGTGAAAAATGGCAAAAAAACATGTGAAAAATGGCAAAAAAAACATGTGAAAAATGGCAAAAAAACATGTGAAAAATGGCAAAAAAAACATGTGAAAAATGGCAAAAAAACATGTGAAAAATGGCTAAAAACATGTGAAAAATGGCTAAAAAACATGTGAAAAATGGCTAAAAAACATGTGAAAAATGGCAAAATAACATGTGAAAAATGGCAAAAAAATATATGAAAAATGGCTAAAAAACATGTGAAAAATGTCAAAAAAACATGTGAAAAATGACTAAAAAACATGTGAAAAATGACAAAAAAACATGTGAGAAATGGCAAAAAAAACATGTGAGAAATGGCAAAAAAAACATGTGAGAAATGGCTAATAAAACATGTGAGAAATGGCTAAAAAACATGTGAGAAATGGCTAAAAAAAACATGTGAGAAATGGCTAAAAAAAACATGTGAGAAATGGCTAAAAAACATGTGAGAAATGGCTAAAAAACATGTGAGAAATGGCAAAAAAAACATGTGAGAAATGGCAAAAAAAACATGTGAAAAATGTGAGAAAAATGTCTAAATCGTAACTCGAGAAATATCAGAAAATTTGATAAAATTGCCTAAAAAAGGATATAAAGAAATGTCTGATAATCAAATGAAACGCGTGTTAAAATATCAACAAATAAAATCAAAAATGCCTCAAAGCAACAGGAAAACGTCTGAAAATCAGATGAAATGTCCAGCTTCATGTGATATTGACCTTATTGCCTCTGATCAGAGCTATTGACCTTAATGCCTCTGATCAGAGTTATTGACCGTATTGCCTCTGATCAGAGTTATTGACCTTATTGCCTCTGATCAGAGTTATTGACCGTATTGCCTCTGATCAGAGCTATTGACCTTAATGCCTCTGATCAGAGCTATTGACCTTATTGCCTCTGATCAGAGCTATTGACCTTATTGCCTCTGATCAGAGCTATTGACCTTATTGCCTCTGATCAGAGCTATTGACCTTATTGCCTCTGATCAGAGCTATTGACCTTATTGCCTCTGATCAGAGCTATTGACCTTATTGCCTCTGATCAGAGCTATTGACCTTATTGCCTCTGATCAGAGCTATTGACCTTAATGCCTCTGATCAGAGCTATTGACCTTATTGCCTCTGATCAGATTGAACAAAGTGTTTGAACGAAGGCCAAAATCATTACTGTGTTGTAAAAAAACAGCTTTCCATCAGACTGGTCTGTGGCGGAGGGGAGGGGGTTGCTCACTTTATAAAGATGCACTGTATTAACACCAACATAATAGAATATAATGTGAATAATGTCCAGTTTCTACCACATAATAGAGAGTATGTACCCTGTTCTAAAGCCCCTAATGCCCTGCAGGGACTCTATCCATATGACCCACATCTGAGATTCCTCTAACGATCATTAATCCTTTTTATTCTCATGGAAACTTTCACTGTTTCAGAAACACATCAGGGTTTATCCTGAGGGTCTCCATTTTCCAATTATTCTGATACCACATGAATGCAGCATGCTTGTTATAGTGAAAACAAATCTGAATATTTTAAATAAATGAAAAGACTGACTTGGCTTTTATGACATGAAACATAAATGATATTAATAATATATATGAACAAAATGGGGTTTAATACTAAGCAGGTTTAAAAAATATATACATGACAAATTAGTGTAAATAAATACGCACATTGTTTGTGTATTAAATATAATAAATCCCAGGTCTTGTTTATGTTCAATGTCTGTTTCCTTGTATACAGATGTTAGAGAGTCTGGAGTGAACAGAAAGTGATAGAGAGTTCATAAACCCTTCACAATGCACCGATGCTTCGTATCCATTCATGCACACGTCATGAATAAATAACAGAGACGTACAGAACTGCATTAGAGAGAGAACAAATCTCTGTGGTAAAAATAACCCAAAGTGGAAAAGAGAGAGAGACTGATAGAGCGAGAGAAAGGTCAACGTAAAGAGGGTGAAAGACCTCAAACACATCTGTATACTATCAGAGAGACTCAAACACATCTGTATACTAACAGAGAGACTCAAACACATCTGTATACTAACAGAGAGACTCAAACACATCTGTATACTAACAAAGAGACTCAAACACATCTGTATACTAACAGAGAGACTCAAACACATCTGTATACTATCAGAGAGACTCAAACACATCTGTATACTCACAGAGAGACTCAAACACATCTGTATACTAACAGAGAGAGTCAAACACATCTGTATACTAACAGAGAGACTCAAACACATCTGTATACTAACAGAGAGACTCAAACACATCTGTATACTAACAGAGAGACTCAAACACATCTGTATACTAACAGAGAGACTCAAACACATCTGTATACTATCAGAGAGACTCAAACACATCTGTATACTAACAGAGAGACTCAAACACATCTGTATACTCACAGAGAGACTCAAACACATCTGTATACTAACAGAGAGACTCAAACACATCTGTATACTCACAAAGAGACTCAAACACATCTGTAAACTAACAAAGAGACTCAAACACATCTGTATACTATCAGAGAGACTCAAACACATCTGTATACTAACAGAGAGACTCAAACACATCTGTATACTCAGAGAGACTCAAACACATCTGTATACTAACAAAGAGACTCAAACACATCTGTAAACTAACAAAGAGACTCAAACACATCTGTATACTAACAGAGAGACTCAAACACATCTGTATACTCAGAGAGACTCAAACACATCTGTATACTAACAAAGAGACTCAAACACATCTGTAAACTAACAAAGAGACTCAAACACATCTGTATACTAACAGAGAGACTCAAACACATCTGTATACTCACAGAGAGACTCAAACACATCTGTATACTAACAGAGAGACCTTTAAAGCATATATTCCTGCTTCCCTTATTCCAGCGGACTTAGAGGATCTGCCGGTGAGAAAATGAGCCTTTAACACCTTTTAGAAGTTAGTGTTTCTCTAAGGTTTAAACTGAGACGACTCAAAAAGCAAGAAAACGTGTAAAAAGTAATTTCATAAACATTATTTTGGAGAAAAAAAAGAGCCATTTTAGCCGGTTTAACGTCCGTGTTTTAGGAAGACATGACATGTAGAATATATCAATGTGCACCGATGCGCATTAAACAGATCATTAAAAGGTTTTAAAGAGAGGTTTAACAGACTATGGTTTGCTTTCAGACCTCCATATGATATTTAAATTGTTGGTTCCACAAATTTAAATTCAAGTAAAACGATGCAACATGTTAGATAAAGGACATAAGACAAAATACAGAAATACAAATAGTGCAAAATGAAACAGAGTATAGGATAGATTAGAGTTACATAGTGCAGGTTATGTTGCAAGACCAGCGTGCAAGTAGTGCAGATCAAGTTAGATATATATATATATATATTTATAATAAATAAATACAATAAGCTGGATGATGCAGAGTTGAGGGTAGCTGTGTGTAAACAGAATCCTGCAGCTACCCTCAACTCTGCATCAAACAGAATGAGATGTAAGATGACATATTGTACAAATAAATATGATAGAAAATGTCTAGTGATCTAATGGTAACTATTATATACCTATTAAGATAATAAATGTAATAAATTGTAAGATGCAACCAGATCACACTAACTTTACTGAAAGTTCACATTTAAAATACTTTAATTTCCACTGTTTTATACAGACTCAATAAAGTTGATGAGCTTTGGAGGTAATTATGAAACTCTCTGGTCGTTTCTCACAAAACCACTTTACTCACCTCTCTAGAAAACTCTAAAGGTCCGGACACACCAAGCCGATTTCGGCCGCCGATAGATGTCTGGCCGTCGATGAGCGTTGAGTCGCCCTACTCAGATCGGTGTGTGCCGCCCCGTCGTGTCTTTTCACGACACCTTCCGCTCCCGATTCGACGTGTTGAATCGGGAGCGGAAGGTGTCGGCATGGCCGAAAAGGCTGTTGGCAAAATAAATCACTCTGATTGGCTGTTCAGCTTAGCGAATCAGTTCATGAGAAGCGAAACGGAAGTGAAGAAGGCACACACAGACGGCTATTATTTTTCATTTTCCAGTACCGCACTAAACATGTTTTCGATTACAAGTCGTTATGTGAAACAGTCTGTGATGGACGAGAGGGAAAATGGAACACACGCTATTTGTTGTTTGTATATATCACGCAGTCTGTTCTTCTTCTCTCGGTTATCACGCAGTCTGTTCTTCTTCTCTCGGTTATCACGCAGTCTGTTCTTCTTCTCTCGGTTATCACGCAGTCTGTCTTCCGGTTGTTGCCTCTTTTGAATGACGAATACACACTACCGCCGGCTGCTGGTAAGGAGAGTTATTGCCACTCACGCATGCGCAGTGCGTACGTGCTTCTTGGCCGTCGGCTGAAGTCTTTGCGGTGTGTTCCAGTGCGACACATGGCCAAGACCCAGAGACGTGAGGCGACACAACAGTCGGGTCCGTCGGGACGTGTTCTTTGGTGTCAGCTTGTTGTGTCGGGCCTTAATGTGTCCTGAAGGATTTAAGACTCAGACTCGGTCAATTCTTCCTCTCTTTATGGACCTCCTGCTGTGTTTCACACAAAGACAGAGAGGAGGCTTCTCCTCTGAAAACTGATTTATATTCAGAGAGCAGGACCAAAGCTGCTTTGCATCATAAAACAATTCCTGAAGAAACTGAGAAAGAGGCTGTTTCAATATAAAGGGAGAATAAAAGACATGTTTGAATGGCTTTTATCAAAATATTCTGTTATCGAGTTACACTTAAAGTATGTTTTGCTGCAAAAATGCTGCTTTTTTCTGATTTAAAATGAATATCTGTGGACTTTGAGACACTGGGACGTTTATCTATCTTTTATCACTTTTTACAAACCATCAATCCATGAAAGAGTGTTTTTATGTTCTTATATTCTCACATAACATCCCACAGTTTCCTCCTAAAAAGGAATGTGCATGTTAGCTCAGGAAAGCATACCCATTAACAAATATGGAAAAAGCTGTTTACAATGCAACTCAATAAAACAAGATGCATTTTTCCAGTTTTTAAGATTGAAACTGTTTTATCTACAAAACATGAATGGATTAATTGAAAAAGTTGATTGATGAATTGATCTTTGCTGCAGTGCTAAAACGTCTCCTTACAAAGCAGAAGTGTTTCAGAGATGATACAGCCCATAATAACCCTGATGATGTCGTGTTGCATGATGACTCCTCCTGGTGTTCCCTCTGCATCATTTCTACTCACACTGACTCTCTTAGATTTGATCTGAGACTTATACCTTTTATCAGAGTTTTGATTATTTCTCAAAAAGTTGATTTTCTTCTCAGATTTCTTTTTTTTTATAATTCAGAATTATTTTCTTAGAATTTTTTTATATTTTTAGATAATATTTTTTTTTAAGAATTCAGAATTCAGAGTCTCAGTGTCTCAGTGTCCAAGGTACAAAGGTATATATATATTCACTTGAATGTAAATCAGAGATACAGCCAATAATAATGCTGATGATGTCGTGTGTCATGATGTCGTGTGTCATGATGTCCTGTCTCATGATGTCGTGTGTCATGATGTCCTGTGTCATGATGTCGTGTGTCATGATGTCCTGTGTCATGATGTGTCATGATGTCCTGTCTCATGATGTCGTGTGTCATGATGTCCTGTGTCATGATGTCGTGTGTCATAATGTCGTGTGTCATGATGTCCTGTGTCATGATGTCCTGTGTCATGATGTCCTGTGTCATGATGTCGTGTGTCATGATGTCGTGTGTCATGATGTCCTGTGTCATGATGTCCTGTGTCATGATGTCCTGTGTCATGATGTCCTGTGTCATGATGTCCTGTGTCATGATGTCCTGTGTCATGATGTCGTGTGTCATGATGTCCTGTGTCATGATGTCCTGTGTCATGATGTCCTGTGTCATGATGTCCTGTGTCATGATGTCGTGTGTCATGATGTCGTGTGTCATGATGTCCTGTGTCATGATGTCCTGTGTCATGATGTCGTGTGTCATGATGTCCTGTGTCATGATGTCCTGTGTCATGATGTCCTGTGTCATGATGTCCTGTGTCATGATGTCCTGTGTCATGATGTCGTGTGTCATGATGTCCTGTGTCATGATGTCCTGTGTCATGATGTCCTGTGTCATGATGTCGTGTGTCATGATGTCGTGTGTCATGATGTCGTGTGTCATGATGTCCTGTGTCATGATGTCGTGTGTCATGATGTCGTGTGTCATGATGTCGTGTGTCATGATGTCGTGTGTCATGATGTCGTGTGTCATGATGTCGTGTGTCATGATGTCGTGTGTCATGATGTCGTGTGTCATGATGTCGTGTGTCATGATGTCGTGTGTCATGATGTCCTGTGTCATGATGTCCTGTGTCATGATGTCGTGTGTCATGATGTCCTGTGTCATGATGTCGTGTGTCATGATGTCGTGTGTCATGATGTCCTGTGTCATGATGTCCTGTGTCATGATGTCGTGTGTCATGATGTCCTGTGTCATGATGTCGTGTGTCATGATGTCGTGTGTCATAATGTCGTGTGTCATGATGTCGTGTGTCATGATGTCGTGTGTCATGACGCTTTCCCCTCCAGATGCTCCTCTGAATAATTCCTCCTGAACACACAGCGGGCCGTTTGAAGTGAGCATGGATACAAACGACTCGTCTTAAAGTCTGAGATATAGGTCAGTGATTATGCTCTGTTTCACACGGAGAACATTATAACTAATCTATAAACACGTGTGATACTCCCATGTTTCTGAGGATCTGTAAGTGACGTGTTCATGGCATGTTAGTCTTCTGAGTGCTCCCCCCCCCCCATCAGAACAGCTGTGAGGGTCTAAATCTGTTCTGACACAACATGAAGGCCATCAGAGAAAACAACAGCTCTTTAGATCAGTGCAGACGAGCAGATCCATTTTTAATGATCTGTGTTAGCAGGAGACGAGGAGCAGGAGGAGACGAGGAGACGAGGAGCAGCAGGAGACGAGGAGACGAGGAGCAGCAGGAGACGGTCAGAGCACTAACAGCTTGATGCACTGGAGTTGTGTTCTTTCGCCAAACAATATCATAGACTGTTCGTCAAACAGGGAGTTTGTTTTCACGTTTTTTTTCTCACAATTTGGACTTTTTCAGGATTTGGGTTTTTTGGCTTTATTCTGATTATTTTCTTAATTTTTTTAAGAATTATGCATTTTTAGAATTTTGACTTTTTTTCTCAGAATTCTGACTTTCTAAAAATCTGTAAATAATTTAGAACTTTTTTATAATTCAGACTTTTTTTCTTAGAATTACAATTTCTGTAGAATTATTATTTTTCATAATTTTGATTTTTTTTTTTTTTAAAAGGAATCTGATTTTTCCTAGAATTCTGACTTTTCAAAAAACAAATCTTGTTTTTTTTGAGAATGATATATTTTAATACATTTTGATTCTTTCTCAAAATGTTGACTTTTTTCTCAGAGTTTGGACTTGCATCCTAATTCAGACTGTCTCAACATTACAGTATGTGTGTGAATACAGTAATCTGTGTGGAAATGTGTAAGCTGTAAATGTAAAACAAGATTTGTAAAGTCACAAAAATGCTTTACAAATATAAAAAAGATCTGCAAATCCGTAAATAAAAAGAAGATCTGTGAAAACATTAATTAACTTACAAATAAACAAAGAAAAGTGTTAAATATCTTACATTTACGTTTAATCAGGTGTTTGTGGATCGGTTTTATACACACACTTTGAGGAATCTGATGTTTTAAACCGTTAAACCCTCTTCTGATCCACTGGGAAATCCTCCTCCCCACCAGTCCCCATTATAAAACTGTGTGCTGGTGTTACGTTGAAAGCCGTCCCCCTCTCAGTGTTTCACAAAGACACAGCTGCTGTTTTTCACTCGGCTCTTTTCAGACGCTTCTGTTCGAGGCGCCCGCTGTTTTCTGTTTTCTGTTTACAGAGAAAAGACTTCTGAAGAACCACGATGTGTTTCCCATTCTGAGGAGGGGGGGTTCAGGATGAGGCCTTCTGGGGGGGGGGGGGGGGGGGGGGGGGGGGCATTTATAAGAGAAATAAGAAAGAACTCCCTGACAAAGACAAGCAGCCGATGTTTTCTTACAGCCCTGGGACCGCTCTGGTGTAAAGAGGGTGAGAAATATCGTGTCGCAAACATCCAAAACATAACGGAAAAGCAAAGGCTTCATAATAATAATGTGTTTCATCTCATAAAACTGCTGGTATGGAAATGGGAAGAGGGCCGCAACAAGTGAGCTTAAGTTCTGAGAAAAACTTTAAGAATTTTTCAGAATTTTTCTCAGAATTCTTTGTTTTTTCTTATAATTTTGACTTTTTTCTGAATTTCAGATTTTTTTCTAAAATGTTTGAATTTTCTGACTTTTTGCGTTTTTCTCAGAATTTTTACTTTTTTCTCAGAATTTTTACTTTTGTTCCTGACTGTCTAGAATTTTGTCTTTACTCAGAATTTCTCAGAGTTGTGACTTTTTCATTTTATGCACTTTAAAATGCTTCTTAATCATCTACAACTACATTTTAAATCTAAATACGGCAACGTTCTCCCAAAAATACAGAAGTCTCCCAGTTCCCACCAACTGACGCCACTGATATCAATCATTATCAAACAGGAAGTCTTGATGATGCTTTCCCCTCCAGATGCTCCTCTGAATAATTCCTCCTGAACACACAGCGGGCCGTTTGAAGTGAGCGTGGATACAAACGTCTCGTCTTAAAGTCTCACATATAGGTCAGTCTGTTTCACACGGAGAACATTATAACTACCCTATAAACACGTGTGATACTCCCATGTTTCTACTTCCTGTTTCTGAGGATCTGTAAGTGACGTGTTCATGGCATGTTAGTTTTCTGAGTGCTCCCCCCCCCCCCCCCCCCATCAGAACAGCTGTGAGGGTCTAAAGTCTTTCTCCTTCTCTACAGAATATATAAATCAGTTTGCTAACAGGAGCATCTGCTGCCATGAGAAGACGTGTCCCGTCGGACGATAACTGAAACGTGTTTGGAACGAAACGGAGATCTTCCTCGGGACGCCTTCAGGGCCAAAAGGGTTTCTGTTCGCACGTTTAACGATCACTTAGACTCTAGAGAGCGACAAACTGAAACGCTATCACTGCGACCAGAGGAGGAACACTACCCAGATGTTGAGGTGGTATTATGACCCTTCCTGATTAAACTTGGCTTGCACTGAGACAACTCTTCCTGTGATTGCATTTTGTGTAATGATTAAAAACATGATTGAAAACAATAGTAAAACCCTAGAGAGTCAAAGGAGATGATGAGACCTTTCCAGCTGAACCCTTCTTCGTTGTGTTCGAAAGCCGTTTCCCTTCATGCTGTTCTCATGATTGAACTCACTCAAAAACACTCCAAAATAATTACTATCATCCAATATTGTTTTGACTACATCATAACGACCTTGTTATGCATTCACAACCGAACAATCCTGTTGTCATCGTATTATTTATAACCTCAAAAAACATGAATCTGTGGGGGAAACTTCTGAAGCAATGGAGAGTCAGGACTCAGAGAGACACGAGGAGAGCTGGAGCTTTGAGGGCAAACACTGAAGGTTTATTTGGAGTTACGGCCGGAGAGTTGACAAGAGATGTGGTGTGTCACGAGTTGACACAGCGGTTGCCAAACCAATTCTGAAGAACTCTTTCTGTAGCTCGAGGTTAGTTCAGAGTGTAATAATCAACATTCTTCATCAGTGAGACTAAAGCAATATGGACCCTGAATCTAACTAGAGCTCTCGTCCATAGGAAAGAATGTGCGCCAGGGAACCTACGTCCCTGAACAGTAAACTACCTCATGGCGGCTTGTGCTCTGGCAACAACAATGCGCCCAAGCTGCCCCTCCTTAAGAGAGATAGCAGCAGAACCCTAGGCCGTAGACCTATGCCGTGGGAAAAGAGACAGTGACTGTGTCGAAGGTTGAATACCTAAGCAAATTATTCCCTAACAGAAACCACATATTTTTAAGTAAGAAATGGGATTAAATTCACTCATTATATTCCCCATAGTGAATACAGTGGATAATTATGTTATCTGACTATAATAGACTAATATTAGAATACAATTGAAAGAGAACTTTATATTATTAACTACAGTATAGTAACCCACAACATTTCATTGCACCAAATAACACACTTTTCTTAGAGAGACTTGGCTAAAATGGTCAGAATCAGTGTCGTAGTGTTCATTTAGCTGTTGGAGGATATCATGAAGCCGGACAGTTATTATGTCATTTCAACGGGTCACGGCCGACCGAACACAACGTAAAGGTTAATAATACTTAGGGTTTTTCAGTTTTCCATGCTAATCTGTTCAGTTTCACTTTAATAGTTCTTCTGAACAGTGTGACACGTGTTCAGATGAACTTCAGCTCATTAACATCTCGACCCGCTCTCATTGAATCTCTGTATTCCTCTGTCAGAGTCACTAAGGTCCTGAGGCGTGAGAACGAGTCACGTGAGCAGAAAAGTCAGAAAAGCACATCGCTCATCGATAGAAACTCAAACTGACAGATGCATTGTGGGATTACAGATGCAAACCACTGCGATTCCACGACTGTAAAATACTTCGTAAACTGGGATCTCTGGTAAATATAGCTTCATATTCACTGGAAGACGGTCATCAGACGTGTTTTCGAGTCACATTTGCTTTAAATATAAAAATAAAATTGCCTGCAGCGCTTAAATTATTTCTGCTAATAAAATGCACTGACCTACAAACCTGCAGCTAATGAACCTGATGAAGCTGAAACTGCCTCAAAGTGAGTCAACCTGTCTCCCTTTACCAGCGGCGAGCCGTGACTTTTATACCTAGGCCCTCTGACCCTCAAAATAAATAAAAATAAATTATTACGTCACAGCGTATACCTCAGCGGAATATCAAAACAACGGCCCAGGGTGCAAAACGCATCAATGAAAGCGACCCTCTACCACACAAAACAACACCTGTAAATAACCCAATTTGTGTTCTTTGAAATTGAAAATGATATTGCATTGTGTTTGTTACTTTCGTTGCAGTTGTATGTCTTAAGTGTAAGTTGGCATGCTTTTATTTTGAAGGCGAGTTTACGCTGTTGACAGGAAGTTGTTGTTGCTATGGAAACAAGAAAAGCTTCACAGCGGGCGGAACTTGTCATAAAGTCCGCGATAATAAAACCCACCCATTTAGAGGGAAGATATGATTGGTCAATTGTACTGTCAGTTGACATTACTCTCTCGTTCAGTTACTATAGCAACCCTCTGTGAATTCACAGCAGGACCAATCAGCTCCTGTCTTCACCTCGCAGAGACGAGCTTCTTTCATTTAACCCTTCACATTCCAACAGAAACTGAACAGGCAGATTCTAAGGATTTATTTATTTGGAAATGTTATTTTAAATACAATTAAATCAAGTTATTTTGGTAAAACTAATGAAGAATATAACTAAAGAAATATTTAAAGGGGACCTATCATGCAAAATGCACTTTTGTACGTCTTTTCTACATGAATATGTGTCCCCGGTGTTCCAGGGAACTCACCAAGTGTCAGAAAACACAACCCTCTCTATTTTCCTCCATACCCAAATCTCTAAAAAAAGGGGCTGCAACGGATCTGATAAAAACTGATCCAGATTTGAACACTGTCCTGACGTCAGGACGGTGGCGCTACGGCTATTGGGCCAACTCCACCAATCAGGAGGAGACAGCCACGGCCATTGCCGTTCCAAAGCGCTGGAGACGCTGTAGTACATATGCCAGGCCTGTAGGTGGTGCTGTTCTGCCCTTATCTGCCTTTACAAACACAGAGCTAAAAAATGTCAAATTGAGCAAAATGAGGCATGGCTAAAATGCATGATCTGTTTGGTATTTTGCAAAAAAAAAGTATAAATATTCCTTATATAGGTATGGTCCTACACTATATTATTCAAATATAGCATGATAGGTCCACTTTAAAGAAAAATATTATTCTTATTTTATTTTTTTTAAATGTTTTTAAATATTATTTTGCAGAATATCTTAGGGCCTAGAGGGCCCTGACGGCTCGCCACTACCCTTTACTCTTTTTAATCTGATCCTCACACGTTCAAATGGAATAAATGTCCAGCTGGGTCAGCTGGGCCGAATGTAATGAGCCAAAACAAGAGTTGGCCTACTTCCTCTGACTCTGAGTGTGGAGAACAAAGAGAAACAGGAACCATCAGGAGAGGAGACTCTTCGTTAGCGTTAGCGTAGCATCTTTAGTTTTTTCTTAGGATTTTACATTTTTCCGAATTTGTACTATTTCCGTTTAAAATGCTTCTTAATCATCAACAGCAACATTTTAAATCTAAATAGGTCAAAGTTTGCCCCAAAGATACAGACGTCTGCTTCTTCTGGGTCTAGATTTTATGGAGTTTAACCTCAAAAAGGACCTTTTCTGCACCTGAAAACCTGTCTGAGGGAGAAAAGTTCACTACAAGAGACGATGTCTTTAAACCCCACGGGTCACTTTATTAACATTGAGGATTGTTCCTTTTCTTGAGGTGACGGCGTCATAAAACATGGCATCAGACTTTTAGAGCTTCAGAAACGACTTCGATAAGGCCCTAAAGAATAATAATACGTTTAGAAAGTGAAGAAAGACACATTTTAAACAAAGACACTCTGCAGGAAGAAATATTATTTCAACCTAAATGTCAGCGAGGCTACATAATCAAATAAAGCAGATCAAAATGTCCTCTGCAGAAACTCAAGCACTAACCAAACGCAGAGCTCCAGGCAGGACTCAATATTCATGGAAACAATATTCTGCTCTTTATTCATTTATTCTGGCTGAAGGAAAGATTACATCCGGCTCCATTTCACATTTAAAATAGCCACTAAATGCCACAAATTAAAGTTATGTAACATGTCAGAGCAAATGTTCATTTCTGGCTGAATGCCGGTGCAACAGACGGGATCATTTCATTATTTCTTTATTTCTCAGCCAACTGTTAAACGCTCTCATCGACCCACAGGTCATTCGTTTGTTTATTTACAGCGAGCTGATGAGGAGGATTTAAAGGGTTCCTGTTCATGTTTTCATGTATTATATTATATTTTGTATGCTTGTAACGATTGTTATTATTCAAGTTTGTATTTGATGTCTTTGAACGCATTCTTGGGTTCCTAAAGAGGCTCAAAAACTCAACATTTTGCATCTAGTTTTGTGCAAAAAATAGCTATCTAAAATGTGTTTGTGATTGGACGTAAGAAAAGTGCATAAGCCACGCCCACTTTCATTACATTTGGTAGCTATGTGAAACAGAGCAGAGATCTGTACCAGAAACCCTAAATATCACTTCTTCACATGAAGAGATTTATGGCATTTTTCTAGAGTTTTTTAAGATTCAAATGTTTCCTTCTAAAATAAATACTCTTGTTTTGGTGAGGCGTGTTTCAATTATGGAGCTAATCAGGGCCGTCCCTGGCCAACATGAGGCCCCACGCAAAGTTATATGATGAGGCCCTCTGTTTCGCGAGCGTCGACGGGGGGGGGGGGGAGGGGGGGGGGGGGGCTAGTGGAGGCTCAGTTGAGGCACCCTCCTCAAGGTGAGGCCCCACGCAGTCTGCATGACCGGCCTGTAGGGAGGGACGGCCCTGGAGCTCATTTCACCTTTCATTACAAAGAAATAGGGTTTTTGGATCAAGTTATACCAGAGAGCTCACAGGAAGTCACACTCTAATGTCTGGCACTATTTCTATTCTATTTGTATTAACGTGCACATCTCAAAACATTCTCTTGCACTATTTGATCTGTTTCATTTGTTCTTTGTCCTATATATATTCATGTTGCTCTGTTGGAGGAGGACTTCAGTTTGTCATTGACACATCTCCACTGTAGCTGCTGAGCTCATGATGAGAGACTCTACCTGCGGTTCTACCTGAAGCATCTCATATATTATAATAATATATAACCCTTTGCTGCTCGACCCGTACTAGAAACCCAAAATGTCACGATTTATGGCATTTTTCTAGAGTTTTTTAAGATTCAAAATTCCTTTGTTAAGATTCCTTACAAAATAAATACTTTCTATCTTGTGTTGGTGAAGCGTGTTTAAATGTATGGAGCTCATTTCAGCTTTCATTAACAAAGAAATAAGGTTTTCTGATCCAGTAGAGACACGGTACAGTATGCCAGAAAGCTCACAGTCAAACTGACCTGAAGCATGAGATGAGATGAGATGAGATGAGATGAGATGAGATGAGATGAGATGAGATGAGATGAGATGAGATGAGATGAGATGAGATGAGATGAGATGAGATGAGATGAGATGAGATGAGATGAGATGAGATGAGATGGAAATGTCTGCGTGGCAGCAGCACACTTTACAAAGACAAGGCATTGTACAATGGAGAAATGAAAAGACTAGAAATAAAGAATCCAAAATGTAAACGTCTCACATAAATAAAATAGCATGAGAAAGTCAAAGCGCCTGTCCTACCTTGTGGCTGTACGGAGCTTCTCCCAGGTTGATCCCGTCTTTAGAGAGTCTGTCTCTCAGCAGGACCTTCAGCTTCAGTTTGGGGTACGTCACAAAGTCGTTGCAGTGGGACAGTTTCAGGTTGTGTTTCCCGGGACATGAAGACTCGTGAAGTCCTGATTTTAACTTCCTGTCTCCGTCCAGAGTCTCTAAAGTGAAATAATAACCCGCTGACTTCCTGTTCTTCCCGTCCTGAAGCCGGTGAACGGCGGTGAGAAGTCTGTGTCTGTGAAACTGGATCTGAACTCCGATGGCGTCCAGATCTGGATCCCCGATCTGTTTGCAGACCTCCAGGTCATCGTATCCGTTATCCACAAAGGCCTCCAGGTACTGAGCCAGGTGCAGCTTAGAGAGCCACTCCAGGACCAGACAGGGACCCTGGCTCATCTTTAGAAATAAGGTTTATAAAGTAAAAAATACCTTAAATCCTCCACATCTGTCAGAGCGTCCGGATTACAACACTGTGGAGAGATGAGGCTTATGTTAGGGACGCTTTGTTGGTGTAGGAAGTGAGACATTAACAACATGTTGGGTCTATAAGATGTCAGAGAAAGTCAGAATCTGAGAAAATAAATCAAAATATGTGAAAAATCTTAAATTTGTGAAAAAGTAAAGAATCTGAATTCTGATCAAAAATGGAAATTTGAGAAAAAAAATGATCTCAGATTTATTCATTTAACTTGAATCTGCACTTTCAGAATCTGTAACCAGGGATTTGTTGACTTCCTCCTAAAGGTCTCATCTTTAGAAAGTATTTAAAAAGTCTGAAGACCTTTAATGTGAATCTGAATACTTTCTTCTTTACTCAAGTACAAGATCTGAGTACTTCTACTTTTACTGAAGTACAAGATCTGAGTATTTCTACTTTTAGTCAAGTACGAGATGAGTACTTCTACTTTTACTGAAGTACAAGATCTGAGTACTTCTACTTTTACTCAAGTACAACATCTGAGTACTTCTACTTTTACTCAAGTACAAGATCTGAGTACTTCTACTTTTACTCAAGTACAAGATCTGAGTACTTCTACTTTTGCTCGAGTACAAGATCTGAGTACTTCTAGCCCTCTATATATACATCCATATTTTAATTGTATGGGTAATTAGCACAGATTTGTAAGTTGAATGTATTAACATGCATTTGTATCCCTCAGATTTAAAAAGTTTAAATCGTTAATTGACACTAATGATCAAACACACATTTTAACTTACTTCCTCTCCTCTCCGCCAGGTGTGTCCGGTCAGTTTCAGAGAGAAGATTTAAATCCACTTCTCCACATTTCTGTGCAGTTTTCCTCTCAGAAACACCCGGTGAAACCCCGGCTCTCCTCAGGCTGCTTCCCCGTCTTTGTCCCTCTCATCCCGGGTAAAAACGCTCCGGCATGTCGGTAAAAAAAACATCCATCCGGAGCTCAAAATTAAATAAATCCAGAGCCAAAATGTAACATATAAACAACATCAGAGTGAACATAAACCGTAAAACATGTGATGAACCCGGTGATAGAGCAGTATTCTCGGTTCTTCTGGAGCTCCTCTCCCCAGTCCTCTCGCTCTGCTTCCCCGGCAGAATGAGCTCTTCCCCGGCTGCTCTCTCTGAGGAGCCCCGCTGCATCACGGGAGCTCCGGAGCACCAGCGACACCTGCTGGGGGTTCTGGGAAATGTAGGAATACAAATAAAATGAGATATATAATTAAAAAATGAAATAGATACAAAACTGATCTGATAAAATACATTAAAAATAAATAAAACGAACCTTTTTCTTGTGGGGAATGTAGGAATAAAATAAAATTAGATATATGATTAATACAATAAAATAAATACACAATTAAACCAGTGATAAAATACATTAAAATTGAATAAAACCAACTTTTTTCTTGTAAATAATAATCATGTTTTATTATTTAGGGGTAGGCTACCAATAACAACAAAGTCACCTGTGACCCACGTGACACCGGTGTTGTCAGAGGATCTGTTCCTTTCATCTTCTCGCTGTGCGAGAGTACCGTGGCTACATTCTTGTAGCCTACAGCGTTCAGTTTAGGCGCATTTCCACTACACGGCCTCACTCGGCCTCGCTCGGTATGGCTAGGCCTCGTTAGGACTGGCTCACTTTATGGCGCATTTCCATTACAGTTTAGGAACTGGGGTAGTATCTATAGTAACGCAGTGTAGGCGGAGCCGTGACGTCATCTTCAATGAGAACCCCAGAAAAACAACACAGCCGTTAGCTGTTAGCACTCAGAGCTCACAGCTCCTCATATCTGTTCAGAAACTAGACAAAAGTTAAACAAGTACAAACCACAGACTGTCTGTGTCATGGTGAATACAGTCGCTGCTTTATTTATGTCTCTATAGGCCGTTGTTGTGAGTGTGGACGGTCGGAGCAGATACTACGTTAGCTTAGCCAATCTCCATTTAGAAAACACGCATTTTAAAAGGTTTTTCGTCTGCCGTCTGTCTGCAGACTTGTCAAAGCATTAATTCATGGTTTTTACTAACCGGTATCAGTATGTTGTTACTTCGGCATCATTTTGAAACGTGTATTACAATTAAATCACGGTCAAATATGTTCATCTTGTTGTAGTTGTAGCCCCCTTGCCAGCGATTCTCTCTCTGGCTTAGCATACTCAGCCCGACTCAGCCTGGTTGTTCCTGGCCCTAGAACCACGATTTTATGGGGCCAGAAAAACTGTGAATTAGGACCCGCTAGCCGGTACTAAGCCAAGTGGAAACGCAACCAAAAACGGGCCCGCACGGCTCGGCACGCTTAAAGCGAGCTCCGCGCTGCAGTGGAAACGCAAAATGGCGCGTTTCCACGTTTGATCTGAGGGATTTCTCTGCATGCAGCTGGCCGTGTGCAGCTTCGCGACTGATTCAGTCGGAGCCGCGGGTTGTTGACTCGTCCTCCAGGAGCTGTGGCCGGCCCCGCACCCTCTCCCAGCTAAGTTGTCCTGATTGCTGTCTTGTTTATTGTTTGGCTTAGACTTTCTGGTGACGACAGTGTTCCCGCTTCCTCTCCCATAAAGTTGCCCTTATTGTGCTCTTTTGTAATTTCTGCTTGTGGCGTTGTGCCCGAGCTATCATGAGCATTTTGAGTTTCCAGCTTTAGCTGCGTTTCTCGTTTTATTTAGTTAGCAGTAGCGTGGCTCAGCCCAGTGTTGTAGTGAAGTCACCAATTCACGAGTCCAAGTCACTCTCGAGTCACCACTCTTCGAGTCCGAGTCCAAGTCCGAGTCACCCAAGGAGTGTCCGAGTCGAGTCCGAGTCCGAGTCATCATTACCTGTGTTCGAGTCCGAGTCCAAGTCCGAGTCACCCAACGAGTGTCCGAGTCGAGTCCGAGTCATCATTACCTGTGTTCGAGTCCGAGTCCAAATCCGAGTCACCTAAGAAGAGTCCAAGTCAAGTCCGAGTCACAAGTCTTCATGTATTAATCTTCGTGGATATGTGTGTTGAAAGCTGCTCCTCTACATTGCTTTCATCCTGTCATGTTATACTAATGTGTCTATTGAACTGCTGTGAAGCCAGTTTGGCTACAAGTCTTGTAATAGTACTATACAAATATAAAGCGTATTACTAATATTATTATTATTATTATTATTGTAAATGACCTATAATATGTCTAACTATATTTAAAATTAGTTACCTTTTAGAGAAGTGATTATATTTGTATGCCAATATTTTCCTATGGTAAAGTTTTCGTTTTGCACTTTTATTTTGATAGTAATAAGATCGAGACTCTTATTTTGAAGGAACTTTTACCGGTTAAATCGGTTTACTGATGAAGATTAAGCCCCAGAAAGCACATAGCTACTTAGCATGCAAAATGTGCTTTCGTGTTATCGGCTGAATCTTTATTGATTAGATCACGTTACTCTGATGATAGTGTTCAAGACAGCCTATATGTCTGAACTCGATGTTTAGAGTAATGTGTTACGGAGCCTTCTCTTCAATCTTTTTTCCACATAACGAGCATTTTGCGCTGCTCTTTTCCAATGTGGAAGCAGAATGTGTGAAAGCATACAGCACGATGCGGGGTGTGTCTCTAGACATCTTTAGACTGGAACAGCGGGGCCCAGTACGTGAACCCGCCACGCAGGTGCACATGCCAGGATAGAGGACATCAGACTCCAGAGAAAACTTGCTCGAGTCCGAGTCCAAGTCGGAGCGTCAATGTACAAGTCGAGTCCGAGTCATCGTGGGGGGGAAAATTCACGAGTCCGAGTCCAAGTCATCGTACGCCAGAATTCACGAGTCCGAGTCCGAGTCCAAGTCATCGTGCGCGAGAATTCACGAGTCCAAGTCCGAGTCGCGTCAATCAGTGCACGAGTCCGAGTCGAGTCACGAGTCCCGAAAATCGACACTGGAGTCCGACTCGAGTCCGAGTCCAGGACTCTGGCTCAGCCTAACTATATCGTTGTTATTTACTGCTCCTAGTACTAGACTCCTAGCACTAGGATGGGTTAGATGCAGAGAACATCTTCACTGTGTGTGCTGCATGCTCTGCATGTGTGGCCATTAAAGAGGGTTTCATCCCTCCCAATATTATATTATTGCTAGTGTGCAGCCGTTTGGCCGACACTTTTAAGCACTGGCCACGGTTACTACTGTAACTACGGTTCTATGCCATTCTCTTCTTTAGAAGCTAATTATCTGGCCTTAAATTTGTGTTATTTGACTTGGACTTGCTTCGGTTGCCGCACCTCTGCTTGAGGATGCCATGTCACTAGCGGCTTCGGCCAGAGATGGAGTACTCGAGTCCTGGACTCGGACTCGAGTGCCGATTTACGGGACTCGTGACTCGACTCGGACTCGCGCACTGATTGACGCGACTCGGACTTGGACTCGTGAATTCTCGCACACGATGACTTGGACTCGGACTCGGACTCGTGAATTATCGCGTACGCTGACTTGGACTTGGACTCGGACTCGTGAATTTTTCCCCCCACGATGACTCGGACTCGACTTGCACATTGACCTCCGACTTGGACTCGGACTCGGACTCGAGCAAGTTTTCTATGGAGTCTGATGTCCTCTATCCTGGCGTGTGCACCGGCTGCGAGGCGAGTTCACGTACTGGGCTATTCCAGTCTAAAGATGTCTAGAGACACACCCCGCATCGTGCTGTATGCTTTCACACATTCTGCTTCCACATTGGAAAAGAGCAGCGCAAAATGCTCTATGTGGAAACAATATTGAAGAAAAGGCTCCGTAACACATTACTCTAAACATCGAGTTCAGACATATAGGCTGTCTTGAACACTATCATCAGAGTAACGTGATCTAATCAATAAATAAAGATTCAGCCATAACATGAAAGCACACGGCTACTTAACATGCAGAATGACGTCATTTTGCATGCTAAGTAGCCATGTGCTTTCTGGGGCTAAATCTTTATCAGTAAACCGATTTAACCGGTAAAAGTTCCTTCAAAATAAGAGTCCCGATCTTATTACTATCAAAATAAAAGTGCAAAACGAAAACTTTACCATAGGAAAATATTGGCATACAAATATAATCACTTCTCTAAAAGGTAACTCATTTTAAACATAGTTTATTTATATATAATAATAATAATATTAATATTAGTAATAAGCTTTATATTTGTATAGCACCTATTACAAGAATTGTAGCCAAACTGGCTTCACAGCAGTTCAATAGACAGATTAGTATAACATGACAGGATAAAAGCAATGGAGAGGAGCAGCTACATTTCAACACATATATCCACGAAGATTAACACAGGTAATGATGACTCGGACTCGGACTCGACTCGGACACTCCTTGGGTGACTCGGACTTGGACTCGGACTCGACTACGACTCTCCCTTGGTGACTCGGACTTGGACTCGGACTCGAAGAGTGGTGACTCGAGAGTGACTTGGACTCGTGAATTGGTGACTTGACTACAACACTGGCTTCGGCTAAACCTCTTCAATGAAGGGGTGGAGGACGGGGCCCCGTTCACTCCCGAGGAGGCTTCCCACTCCTCTGCTCAGAGCTCTCTGCAAGGCATGGAGGACGCCTCCATGGCGGCCATTATTCGTGCGGTCCTGGCACGCTTGCAGCTTCAGGTTCCGCAAGCCGACTCGGCTCAGGCTAGTGGCCTTCTTCAGGCATAACCCTGCCCCTGTCACTCTCACTGTTCCTCCTTCAGAGGAGTACCTGAGGGAGCTCCATGCATGCTGGAGAGACACCAGGGCCCTCTCCCACTCTGCTGCCATGCAGGGTCCGGCGAGGGTGGGGCTGGGTCGCTTGCCATCCATTGAGCCTGCCATCGCCTCCCCGATTCTGGCTCCTGATGAGGCTCCAAGGCCTGATGCCAGGTGCCCTCGGCCTCAGTGCAGGGTCACAGACGAACTGCTCTGTAAGGCCTACGACGCAGCGGCAAGCATGGGTCGTAACGGGAACTCCCTGTCCCATCTGATGCTGGCTGTCTCTACCTCTCTGCAGCAGGCTCCGGCCGAGCCTTCTTTGCTGGGCCTCAGTGATGCATCACTGCAAGCCTTTGCCCTAATGTCTAGGGAATTGGGACGAGTTATGTCCTTATTGGTGCAGACTCGTCGCCAGGTTTGGCTTGCTCAGTCACCACTGTCGGAGACATGTCCTCCGTAGTGTGCCAGTCGAGCCAGGGGAGCTGTTTGGGGCAGCTGTCCTGGAGGCACTGGAGCGTGCTGCCCAAGCTAGGCGGACCAGGCAGCAGCTCTCGGGTCTTCATAGGCCTGTGCCCACTCCCAGCAGGCCCAGGGGCCCCTCTAGCAGCCCCACTCAGCCACCAGCTTACAGTGGTGGTATGCGGAGGTCCCAGCGGCCCACTCAACCGCCTCCCGGTGGCTTTCTTGCCCCCGGTCGCCGGCCTTCTAGGCAGCCTCGTGCCTCAGAGCCTTACCGGCGCCCCCCAAGGGGCTCCGGAGGCCGGGGGGCTAGGCCCCGAAGTCTCGGGGCCGGTCGTCGGCTGCTTTTCCCAGCAGCAGCTCAGTTACTGGGCTGCCTGTACTTCCGACCCTTGGGTGGTTCCACCTTAACCCAGGGGTACGAACCGCAGTTCCGGCCCCTAGCCTTCGGCCGGGTCAAAATGACAGTTGTCAGCGATTCGGCGAAGGCCTTAGCTCTGGCCCAAGAGTTGTCCGTCCTCTTGGCCAAGGGCGCAATCGAGCCAGTAGACCCTCTGATTCAGCCGGGGGGTTCTACTCTGCGTACTTTCTCGTGAGCAAGAAAGTCGGCGGATTTCGTCTGATCTTGGACCTCAGAGGAATCAACAGATTCCTGAAGGTGCTGCCATTCCATATGCTGACCACAGCACATGCACAGGGGGAGTGGTTCGCACTGCCTACTTGCCTACTTCCACGTGCCGGTTGCATCTCACCACCGGAAGTTCTTGAGGTTTGCCTTTCAGGGCCGACACTATCAGTTCCGGGTGCTTCCCTTTGGTCTCTCCCTCTCTCCAAGGGTGTTCACCAGGGTCGTGGTGGCAGCTCTCGCACCCCTGCAGGCGCAAGGCGTGAAGGTCCTGCCGTATTTAGACGATTGGCTGGTTTCGCCTTTTATCTCACGTAGCCCGGTTGGGTCTAACAGTAACACCAGGAAGAGTTGCCTGGACCCTTCCCAACAGGTCACTTACCTGGGGATGGTCCTAGATTCGGCCGCCATTAGGGCCTACCTGTCACCTCGTCGTGTGGACGACATTTTCTTCTTCTCATCTTCAGGCTGGGCAAGATGGTGCCTTACATTCAGTTCCTCCGGCTCTTGGGCGGACTGACGGCTGCCTCAGCCGTTGTGCCCTTAGGCCTGCTGTCGCTGCGCCCCATGCACAGCCTTCACTTGGACGCCAAGTGGCACAGGCACAGAAGAGTCAGGGTGTCTCAGCGGTGCCTCCACTCTCTGTCCCGCTGGAGGGACAGGGCCTATCTTTTGATGGGTGTGCCCAGGAGCGCCATCCCATCCCGCCGGGAGACTGTCACTGCAGATGCATGTGTCTCAGGGTGGGGTGCAGTGTGGCAGGGCAGGACTGTTCAGGGTCAGTGGTCTGCCAAGGAGGGTGCACGCCATGTCAACGTGATAGAGCTTCGGGCTGTGCAGCTTGCACTCACGCACTTTTTACCCCAACTGGGGGGCAAGCATGTGCTTGTTCCTTCGGACAACATGCCCACTGTTGCCCAGACTGCAGTCCCTTCTAGATAGCGGACGTTCTCACTCCACTTTGAGAGTTTAGGTGGCTGCTATTTCTGCCCGACATGTTCGGGTCGACGGCGCCACGATGGAGGTGCCACAGGTCAGTGTAAGGGCGTATATCGATGCTACTGCCTGTATACGGCAGTCGGAGCAGCTCTTTGTTTGCGATGGCGGCACTAAAAGAGGTTGGGCCCTCTAAACAGCGGCTGCCCCACTGGGTTGTCGATACCATCTCACATGCCTATGAGGCCAGTGGCCGCCCCCTGCCATCAGGGCTGAGATGCCACTCTACAAGGAGCATCTCAACATCTTGGGCTGCCCTGAGAGGGACGCCCCTGGAGACCATCTGCACCGCGGCGTCGTAGGCGTCTTCTGGCACGTTCTCCAGGTTTTATCGGGTTAATGTCGCCACTCCCCATCCTTTGGGCGTGGTCCTTTTGCCGAGCTCCGCTGCTTCCAATAGTGAGCAAGGGCTTGGATTCTTCATGACATGGTTGGTATAAGTCATCCAGTGCTAAAGCACTGCCTCTGGCGGTCAGTAGGGACAAAATAAAATGATAGTTACGTCTGTAAGTACGGTTCTATGAGTCCTGGATGACCGCCAGAGTATCCTGTCACTCAGAATTCTTGTGTGCTCGCGAGAAGATTCTGGGAACAGATCCTCTGACGACACTGGCAGGTGTCACAGGTGACTTTGTTGTTATTGGTACTCGAGCTGCGCATGCAACTACAAGATCTGAGTACTTCTACTTTTACTCAAGTACAAGATCGGAGTACTTCTACTTTTACTCAAGTACAAGATCGGAGTACTTCTACTTTTACTCAAGTACAAGATCTGTGTACTTCTACTTGTACTCAAGTAAAAGGTCTGAGTACTTCTACTTTTAGAATATTTATAATAACAATAATTATAATTATAAGAAATACATACAAAAATCGAAATAATAATAATCAATTCTTAATAAAGCGTAAATCAAACACAGGAGACAGGATCAGTTTTACATTTATTTCCCATTGCACAATAATATCTATATATCCTGTATCTACAGTCTAAACTTTGTGGCAGCAGATTAAGTCGGAGACATCCATGTGAAATGTATTTTAATAAAACTGTACAAAAATGTGCCGAATATGAGAAAAATACTGCGTCTCCACAGATCTTCATCCCAGAGGACGGAGGGACGTACGGCAGAAATAAATAAATATAATATCATTTATATATAATCTCTCACACAGGAAACCTTCAGCTTTGTTCAGGTGAATACACACATCTGCAGGAGGGGGAACACACACTGAAGATCATGCATCCTTCACACACACATCTGCATCAATAACAATAATATCTTTATTATTATTATTATATTTATTATTATAACCTTCTGCACGATAATGCACGACCACGGTTTGGAGTAACTCCCCCCAGAACAAAAAGGACATTAAAGGTTTCATTTTAAATCTTGAAATGTATAAATATAATATCTGATATATGACAAGTGTTAATTGGTTAATTGGCAAATGACGTAGATCAGCATACTGTCATGTTTTGGTCCTTTTAAAGCAACATCAAATGGGACAAAAATAAAACACATTAAATCAAATTATTTAGAAATAGTGCAAACCCACAACGCTTCAGACTCACAGGAGGATCACAGGAGGTACAGGTGGATCACAGCAGGTACAGGTGGATCACAGGAGGTACAGGTGGATCACAGCAGGTACAGGTGGATCACAGCAGGTACAGGAGGATCACAGGAGGTACAGGTGGATCACAGCAGGTACAGGTGGATCACAGCAGGTACAGGATGATCAATGTATGGCAAAAAGCTGCTTATATTGTGGATTTAATAACATCAAAAATCAGAAAAATAGGTGAAAATGTCCAACAATTTAGCTTTAAGTCTGCAAACATTGTCCGTGAGTCGATGGGCCTCATGCAGGAGGAGATTTATTTAATCATTTCTGGGATTTTACCGCTTGTTTTCTAGATAAGACTTTGATCAATATACAAGAACAAATCCACAAATTGTCTTATTTATGCATCAATACCATGTAATCACATTTAGATAATTATGTTTAAGTAATTATAATGTGATTATTACATAAATACCATGTCGTTTTAACAATAAAACCTTACTTACTGCTTTTAATAGTTTTTTATTTACCTGTGATGACTCTCTTGAAAATGTAATATCAAACAAGATTTTTTTTAACTATGTTTACACTCATTTTTTGGTAGAATCTCTTCAATTCTTAGTTAATATTTGCCTATAAAGGGGCTTTTATATGTTAATAATTGGTTCAATAAGATTCATGATTTAGAGCCGATTTGGATGCTTAAGAAGGTTTGTGCATCTGGGGAAAAGAAAAACCCCAAAAACTTAAAAATGAACAAAACCTGAGAATTAAACAAAAAAAACATGAAATCAAATCTGAAAAAAATTCTGAAAATTAAACAAAAAAATCTGAAAAATAAACAAAAAATATGAAAAATAAACAAAAAATTCTGAAAATTAAACAAAATTCTGAAAAAAATAAATATTCTGGAGAAAATGTTTATCTGAAAAATAAACAAAATAAATCTGAAAAATAAAGTATAGTAATATTCAAGATAAATCTTCCCGCATGAGGCCCGATGTCACATGATCTAATTTAGTAAATAAACTATTTTCTCTTCAGCAGTTCTTCTTCTGGATTTACAGTAAAACTCAAAGACATCCGAGTGAAGCGACTCTTTGGTGTGGAGAAACAGAGACGGCAGGAAGCTGCACAGACTGTCCTTTCAAAATAAAAGCCCCACAGATAATGTCCTTTCAAAATAAAAGCCCCACAGATAATGTCCTTTCAAAATAAAAGCCCCACAGATAATGCTCCCACAGTAAGAGCAGCATATCCTCACAGCTCATGGATGTACATCTAATAACTACAACACCGGACGAACACACACACACACACACACACACACACACACACACACACACACACACACACACACACACACACACACACACACACACACACACACACACACACACACACACACACACACACACACACACACACACACACACACACACACACCACACACACACACACACACACACACACACACACACACACACACACACACACACACACACACACACACACACACACACACACACCCACCACACACACACACACACACACCCCTGCGTTGAAGGCATAGAGAAAGTTAGACACAAAAAAAAACAGCTGATGTGGAAAAAATAAATCGGAATAATCATGTTTATAGATTCTTCATCACAATAAAACTGTAACCAAAATATACATTTACGCTAATCATGATAAGGAGAGACACCGCAGGTAAAGATAGGGTTGTAATTGTGATATTTTGGGCTATTTATCTTCCACTACACGTCTTCTTTCAGACTCAAATCCACATTTAGGAGTTTCTTTCACCAACTGTGTCTGGTTGAGTCTGCAGATTTCTCCTAAACTCACACACATCACATGACCACACATGAAGCCACGTGACGCCACGTGACGCCACGTGACGCCTCATTTGCATAGTTAAACATGAAGTGGTGATATTTAACATTTGACCCCGTTCACCTGCAGTGTCTCCCTCTTCATACAGATGTCTCTCCAGTGTAAGAACTCTCCTAATATATTAATGTAAACTCTTCGGGGGTAAACATTTCAGCACTGTTTTGTGCATTTCATTGGCAAAAAACAAACAAACAAAAACGATGCCCGGCACACAAACTTCGTATCTATTTTACCTTCCTCGTAATAAATAAACTTGATTTTAAAATGAAAGCAAAGTGACTCCGTATGTTCTTCTCCTGAAACAATAAAACGGTGTGAGATGATACCAGCCCTTATTCTGAGACTCAAGTGCTCTACGAGGCTCCGTCTGGACACACACACATGACGAATTAAAGACAGAAGAATCATTTAAAGCAGGAACAGACTTCACTGATTGGTCGTCCTTCACAAACGTCCTGATTGGTTCAAAGGACGTCAGACTTTTCTCCTCCTTTGAGTCCGCAGAGAGGAATAAAGTCCTTCCTCTCAGCGGGTGTAGAGATATATATATTTATGAGATATATACGAGGGGTTAAAGCTCCTCCTCCTCTTCTCTCTGAGGTGATGAAGAGGAGGAGGAAGATGTGATCAGAGTTCGGCTCGACGCTGCATCAGAGCTGATACCACTTCTTATCTTTGTACTTCAGCATCATCTGGGGAGGGGAAGGAGAGGGGGAATGTTACAAAAACAAGCTTGACTTTAACAAAAGTAGAGCTTCAATTAAACTGCACTTTGGTCTGGAACAAAAGGAGACCAACATGATATTCAAACTGGAATAAAATGTGTTAATAATAGACGAAAACCCTAATAAATGTTTCTTTAAAGGTCACCTATCATGCTATTTCTAGGCATTTATTATGGGTCTCAGTACAAATATATAAAAACATGTCTATGAGGTGTTTTGCTCAAAATACAAACAGATCATGCATTTTAGAAATCCCTCACTTCCCTTTGTTCCAGCTGTGAGAGAAACGCGGATTCTGGGTCCTTAGCTTGAACAACAAAAAAAAGAGGAGGCGGAGCTAATGCCTGCTCAGAATTCTACCGGAGATAAAAATACATTCTACTGTGATAAAACGCCATCCTGTTCTAAACCACATCAAGGATTATTTCTGAAACAGTATGGAGCTCAAAGGCTTTCTCTCTTGCCGGTTATACCACAAGGTGAGTTCCTTTTTATTTCCTGCTTCTTCACACACATGCTCTCCAGTACAGGTTAGCTCTGAGTGTTAGCGATGCTAATGTAAACACCGACCATATTACGTCCAAAACAGTCGGGCATTGTTTCTGATAGCAACGTTTCTGATTGGGCCGTGGGTCCACATTTCAGATATTACGTCATATCGGACGCAAATCTGGATCAGCTCCGTTGTTCCCCCGTTTTTAGAGATTTGGGTACGGAGGAAAAGAGAGAGGGTTTTATTTTCTGACGCTGCGTGAGTTCCCCGACACACCGGGGACACATCTTGATGTAGAGAAGACATCAGAAAGTGACTTTTGCATGATAGGTCCCCTTTAATAGGACTAAAATATGACTCAAATTGGAATAAAACGACTTAAATGTAAGACTGCTATAAAACTAGACTAAAGTCTGGAATAAAAGGAGACTAAAATGAAACCCAAACTGGAATAAAATGAAAGTACACTAAAAACCTATAACTATTAATGATAAAAAATCACTAAACGAGTTCCTCCTGAGGTCTAAAGGAGTAAATAATTGATCTGTTTTAATTAGCCGTGATGAGTGCCGTACATCGTGGGCGTGTTTGGAGAAGGAGTCGGCGCTGTTCATCATGGCGGCCGTGCGGTCCTCCAGTTCCCCGAGTTTCTGTCCTCGTTCGTCCAGAGCGATGCGAGCACGAGCGAGATCTCCCACGACTCCTGAAGCCGCTCCCTTCATCCCCTCCATCCCCCCCCGAGCCGGGGATCAGCTGGGCCAGGCTGCGAGACGCCTTCCCAGACCCCAACTCTCCAACTGACACAAAGAGGGAGAGATAATTATATTAATATCAGTTTTACTAGAGTAAAAGTGGAATCAAACTAAACATAAAACATGTTCAAACTAAAATCCTTTCAAAATAAAAGCTTTGAGGTTCCTGACAACACTAACTTAGATAGTTAGAGGTTTAACACCAGAGTAATATTAATAATAAATAGCATCCTAATTATATTTGGGGCAGTTTAAAGCAAAATAACAATCACATATATCTGGATTTCAAATTACAGTCAAGAAAAAAATATTTAATTTTTTCTGCAGGATTTGCTCATCTTTTATTCTGAAAATCTGTCAGAATCCATTAGAATAGAGCAAATAAAAAGCATAACATGATCATAAAGTATATAATGTGATATATGTGTACTCACAGAGGTCCTCCCGGTCCAGAGACTGAGCTCCTCCTCCGAACAGACCTTTAAAGAATCCTCTGTTCGGAGCCTCGGGGGTTTCAACCGGGCTGAACAGCTCACTCAGCATCTCCTGGAACATCAGAAATATATATAAATATTACCTGCAGAAATACAGGTATTACTAACTCACTCAGCATCTCGTAAAACATCCACATCTTTAATATAAACTATATCACCTGTAGAAATAAAGATATTGAACAATGTAACTGGCTGTTACAGTAATAAACCTCCCCCCTCACCTGTCTGTGTTCACAGGTGTCCTGGCTGTTACAGGAACCCCCCTCCCCTCTCTGTGTTCATAGGTGTCCTGGCTGTTACCTGTCTGTTACAGTAACCCCCCTCACCTGTCTGTGTTCACAGGTGTCCTGGCTGTTACAGTAACCCCCCTCACCTGTCTGTGCTCACAGGTGTCCTGGCTGTTACAGTAACCCCCCTCACCCCCCCTCCCTTACCTCCCTCACCTGTCTGTGCTCACAGGTGTCCTGGCTGTTACAGTAACCCCCCTCACCTGTCTGTGCTCACAGGTGTCCTGGCTGTTACAGTAACCCCCCTCACCTGTCTGTGCTCACAGGTGTCCTGGCTGTTACAGTAACCCCCCCTCACCTGTCTGTGCTCACAGGTGTCCTGGCTGTTACAGTAACCCCCCTCACCTGTCTGTGCTCACAGGTGTCCTGGCTGTTATAGTAACCCCCCTCACCTGTCTGTGCTCACAGGTGTCCTGGCTGTTACAGTAACCCCCCTCACCTGTCTGTGCTCACAGGTGTCCTGGCTGTTACAGTAACCCCCCTCACCTGTCTGTGCTCACAGGTGTCCTGGCTGTTACCTGGCTGTTACAGTAACCCCCCTCACCTGTCTGTGCTCACAGGTGTCCTGGCTGTTACAGTAACCCCCCTCACCTGTCTGTGCTCACAGGTGTCCTGGCTGTTACAGTAACCCCCCTCACCTGTCTGTGCTCACAGGTGTCCTGGCTGTTATAGTAACCCCCCTCACCTGTCTGTGCTCACAGGTGTCCTGGCTGTTACAGTAACCCCCCTCACCTGTCTGTGCTCACAGGTGTCCTGGCTGTTATAGTAACCCCCTTCACCTGTCTGTGCTCACAGGTGTCCTGGCTGTTACAGTAACCCCCCTCACCTGTCTGTGCTCACAGGTGTCCTGGCTGTTACAGTAACCCCCCTCACCTGTCTGTGCTCACAGGTGTCCTGGCTGTTACCTGGCTGTTACAGTAACCCCCCTCACCTGTCTGTGCTCACAGGTGTCCTGGCTGTTACAGTAACCCCCCTCACCTGTCTGTGCTCACAGGTGTCCTGGCTGTAGGTGAGCCTCTGGATCTCCGTGGGGGAGGTCAGGTAGAGAGCCTGGCCCAGGTGAGAGAAGCAGAAGGTTCTGGCGATCCTCATGTCCGTCAGAGGGAGGTAGTTCACGTCCAGCAGGGGGCGCAAGCTGGGCAAACTGAGAGGGGGGGGACACATTAAGAATTAATACAAAATAACATTTACTATTTATTCAAATTAAGAATCTTTTATTGAATTTTTAGGGGCGACAGACTTTTAAAAACCTCAATAGAAACTTCAAATGTAAGTCTATATTTAAGGGTTTTGCAGAATAAATGTTAAATAATCTGAACTAACTTCAACATAAAGTACATCTATATGACCACAATAATAAAAAAAGTATACTTATTATTTATTCATTTTATCTAAGAGGGATGAAGTCTGTAGAACATGACGACAGACGTTCAAAGCTTCATTAAAAAACCCTGAAATATTTCAAAATGTTTTATTGTTGTTATTAATTTGAGTAAAATTTGCATATTTTAACTTTAACTTCTCACATTTACATAAGTATTTGTATTCTAATGTATTCTAAAATAGAGCAACAGTCATTAAACCCAATATCTCACAGGGGTTCAGAGTGAAAGTCACTTATTGTGACTCCCCCAGGTATTTATAACCCTATATGTTATCGTACCTGAGGGTCATGATGTGTCTGTGTATTGTTGTTGTTGTTGTGCTACCAGAGGCCTGTACTACGAAGCCGGATGTTCTCTTAGCCGGCTGACTTCAGGGAAAACTCTGGCTTTCCGGTCCTACGACGCTGGTTCTCTTTTTAGCGGGCTAGATCTCCATGGTAACTTATGCTGAGCGGCTAACCTCCTCGGGAGCAGGTTAGGTTGCAGGCTAAGAGATCAACTCAGTGAAAGCACCGCCTGCTGACCAATCAGAGCTCCGTGTGCGGAGTTTAAAGCTATCAAGTCATATTACAGGATAGAGGAAATACAGAAAAACTGCCGTTGCAGGAAAGACGGCCGGCAAAAATCAACTGACTGTGTGAACGTGAACATTAATAGAATATCCCCTCCCATCTTCAGAGCAATCTGACTATTATAACATTAGCATTAAGAAAGCTTACTTAAATATCTGCCACGACATAAGTAACCGGATCAGAGTAACATTAAGTACAGTCCGCGGCACTGTGAGTGCAGACGTCGATGTGTCCCATTATCATTCATATCATATCACATCATAATGTATCATATATCTCCTTATCTGAGTCAGCTGAGCCGTATCTGGCCGTGCAACACTCACAGTGTCACATACTGTATGCAGAAGTATTATTTTAAGCAACACATTAAGTTGACGAAACACTCGAGTCAAATGTAATTAAAGTCAGATCGTGTCTTGGACGGGGCAGTGATTTCATAAACCTGTTAATGTACGCATTCAAACACTTTTTCTTTTACCAGCTGTATTCACCTTGCAGGTGCAGCTATGTGGCTTTGATCCTGGATAAAGTGTTTAAGTCATGGATGTTTAAAGTTTAACTTCTTCATATTTGACTAATATTAAAGTTCACTTTTCATTCAGGAAGTATGGCGCTGCGCTGTCAGTACGCTTGTCCATGTTTGTGATTGGTCGAATGCTCCAAATACCACCCCTTTGATGTGAACGCGCACCTAACTAGATAGGACACGGCTGGCTTGAGCGATCCACTTGATAACCAGCGTCGTAGGACCGCTTAGCGCCAGCGCGTATGTTTTGGATTGGGCCAACCGGCTAACTCCAACATATCCAGGTTAGGTTGAACCAGCTTCGTAGTACAGGTCTCTGAGGGTCATGAATTTTGAATTTGAATAGGGAGGGATGAAACCCTCTTTAATGGTCACACATGCAGAGCACACAGCACACACAGTGAAATTTGGCCTCTGCTTTTAACCCATCCTAGTACAAGGAGTCTAGTACTAGGAGCAGTGGGCAGCTATTGTACAGCGCCCGGGGAGCAATGGGAGTGGGGGGGAAGGGGGGTGTCCGGTGCCTTGCTCAAGGGCACCACGGCAGGGCAGGAGGTGAACTGGGACCTCTCCAAGTAGAAGTCCACATTCCATATTTAGGTCTGGTCGGGGACTTGAACCAGCGACCCTACGGCTCCCAGTCCAAGCCCCTACTGACTGAGCCACTGCCGGACATGATGTGTCTGTGTATTGTTGTGTATTGTTGTTGTTGTTGTGGTACCTGAGGGTCATGATGTGTCTGTGTATTGTTGTGTATTGTTGTTGTTGTTGTGGTACCTGAGGGTCATGATGTGTCCGTTGGCACAGAAGCATGCGATGCAGTTGCCCCCCCCCAGCGTCACCACGTCGGCCCTCAGCACGAAGGAGCTCTCGCTGATGCTGTGTTTGTGGAGGCGGCTCTGAGAGGGCAGAGCCAGCACCTTGGCCTGTTTCTCTGACACCAGGACCAGGAACTGAGAGTCCTGACCCTCCACTGAGGGGGGGGGCGAGGGGGGGCGGCGCCGCCTCTTCTCCCGCTGGTCCTCCTCAGAGCCGTTCGGGTCGTACCATTGTTCAGAGGGGGGGGGGGAGGAGGGAGCCACTGGAGTCCAGAAGAGCCATCGTGAGGATCCCCGCCTTCAGGGTCTCCAGAGAGCCTAAACAGGGACATACAGAGATTCAGTTATAACTAATACATAAAACAACTTAAAATACAATTAAGGGGGATATTTGTAGTCATTTTGTGTTCATTTGTGTCCATTTATAGTCATTTGTGTCCATTCGTAGTCATTTTATGTTAATTTGTAGTCCTTTTGTAGTCATTTTGTGTCCATTTGTGTCAATTTGTAGTCATTTTGAGTCCATTTATAGTCATTAATAATCCATTTGCAGTCATTTTGGTGTAGATTTTTGACCATTTGTAGTGATTTTGAGTTCATTTGTAGTTATTTTACGCCCATACAGTATGTAGTCATTTGTGTCCATTTAAGTTGAAAAATCAGTATATATAACGTAATATAATGTAATATAGTGTCCTCACCACAGGGGGCGACCCCCACAGGCTGCTGCAGCCTCGTCTCCCCGGGGGGGGGCAGGCTGAGGGCCACCATGATGACGGAGCCCATGGAGGTGCCCAGCAGCAGAGAAGGACCCAGAGACGCATCACCTTTCCTGGGGAAACTCTCACAGAAACACAGGGAGGAGATGACCTCTCGGGACTCTCTGTCGAGGCTGCTGACGCTCGAGCTGCGGGAGCGAGAGAACGAGGCGTTCACTTCTAAAGAGAAGAGAGGAGATATCATTATTAATAATATAATGTTTCATATATTTAGAGAGGAGGTCGCTGTGAAGGATCAGAGAGCAGGAAAACAGTTAGCATGTTAGCGCTAGCTCCTGCTGAGACATGTGTGAGACGTTATTCCTGAGAAAATATGCTCGGTAGTCTACGATGAGAGACAAATTATTACTTTATATTATTTAAATGTAGCCATGATTTACAGAAAAGCTCCTACAGTTTATGACAAATTAGATTTAAGACTTTTGAAGCTTTTTAAATGACATTTTGAACACATTTAAAACCAATTTTAAGCACAATTTTTCATCTGATCTGTGCAACGAGAGGCATTTGGTACATTTTTGTGTTATTATTATATTAATAGATATTACCAAATACTTTTAGTAAGATTCCCAAAATAGTACCTAACATGTCTTATGATTTTTAAAGCCTTTCAAACCAATTAAAGCCTCATTTTTAGAATAATTAATTGAATGCCTTCTATTGTTTTTTATGGATCCCTGCACACATGTTTTACAATAAAAAAAAAAGTATTTTGCAAGTCAGGCAGGGTGCAATTTGTACATTTATTGGAATTATTTGTGCGACTACCAGACATATTTCTACTGGAATAAGGTCTCATCTGAACACCTGAAAACCTCCCGTCCCAGCAGCAGAGACAGAATCCGTTTTCACAGAGAGACGTTTCTTTAAAGGTTTCCTTCAATCAAAATAAAACATTCTCAAAGTGAAAAAGAACCGTTAGACAACGGGCCCCCCCCCACACCTCCTGCAGAGGAGCAACACACACTGTTTAGTTAGAAGACTTTCAGTGGTCATTCTGAGTCTCTTTTGTGTGTCTTTGAAGTCCTATGGTGTCTTTGAAGTCATATTGTGTCTTTGAAGTCCAATTGTGTCTTTGAAGTCATATTGTGTCTTTGAAGTCATATTGTGTCTTTGAAGTCATATTGTGTCTTTGAAGTCATATGGTGTCTTTGAAGTCATATGGTGTCTTTGAAGTCATATTGTGTCTTTGAAGTCCTATAGTGTCTTTGGGGGGGATTTTAGTCATTTAGTGTCTCTTTAGTGTCTCTTGTAGTAATATTGTGTCTTTTTGGGGTCATATTGTGTCTTTGAAGTCATATTGTGTCTTTGAAGTCCTATGGTGTCTTTGAAGTCATATTGTGTCTTTGAAGTCCTATGGTGTCTTTGAAGTCATATTGTGTCTTTGAAGTCCTATTGTGTCTTTGAAGTCCTATTGTGTCTTTGAAGTCCTATAGTGTCTTTGAAGTCATATTGTGTCTTTGAAGTCCTATGGTGTCTTTGAAGTCATATTGTGTCTTTGAAGTCCTATGGTGTCTTTGAAGTCATATTGTGTCTTTGAAGTCCTATGGTGTCTTTGAAGTCATATTGTGTCTTTGAAGTCCTATGGTGTCTTTGAAGTCATATTGTGTCTTTGAAGTCATATTGTGTCTTTGAAGTCCTATGGTGTCTTTGAAGTCATATTGTGTCTTTGAAGTCATATTGTGTCTTTGAAGTCCTATGGTGTCTTTGAAGTCATATTGTGTCTTTGAAGTCCTATTGTGTCTTTGGGGGGGGATTTTAGTCATTTAGTGTCTCTTTAGTGTCACTTGTAGTAATATTGTGTCTTTTCGAGGGATTTTAGTCATTTGGTGTCCGTTTGTGATAATTTGAAGCACTTTTGTGTATTCTTATGGTCATATTGTGTCTTTTTGAAGTAGTTTTGAGTGCAAAACTGGCATTCAAGTAGCCACAATTATTCATGCTGCCTCATTACTGTTCTTACAGCAGTCCAAACAACCTAAAGAGGATCCCAACACACACACACACACACACACTCACACAGCGCCCATAGTGTGTTCTTCAGGAGGATTCACTGCAAACAGAAGATTTAGTGTCTCTGAGTGTCTGCATTCTCCTCAGGAAGAAGTACCAGTTAGTACCAGTTAGTACCAGTTAGTACCAGTTAGTACCAGTTATCCCACTTCAGGTCCACTCACTGTGGGCTGACTTAGTTCTACTGACGGCTCGGTTTGCAGGAACGCCTTCATTCACAAAATAAAGAGGCTGCTTACAGGTGACCCTCTGCCCACCTGCAGTTAATAATGACCAACATCAGAGGATAACATTTACACTGATACAGAGGGATATCCCATAATAAACAGAGCTGTACAGGATGACACAGCGTGCTCAATAATGACCAACATCAGAGGGTGTGTTACACTGATACAGAGGGATATCCCATAATAATCAGAGCTATACAGGATGACACAGCGTGCTCAATAATGACCAACATCAGAGGGTGTGTTACACTGATACAGAGGGATATCCCATAATAATCACAGCTGTACAGGATGACACAGCGTGCTCAATAATGACCAACATCAGAGGATAACATTTATACTGATACAGAGGGATATCCCATAATAATCAGAGCTGTACAGGATGAGAAGGATCAGATGAGAGGAGGAAGAGAGGCATGTGAGTGGAGTGTGAAGGGTTAGGGTCTTTCCTTAATTTAAAAAAAGATCTCAAATCTAGATTCTTTTCTATGGAATTTAATTTGTTTTTAACTTTTTCTCAGAGTTTGACTTCAATGAGAATTTTAACTATTTACACTTTTTTCAGATTTATGAATTTTCCGGAGTTTCCCCTCTTGAGAATTTTTACTTTCAGATTTTTCCTTTTTCAGTTTTTTTTTATTACTTTTTACATTTTTTGTCAGAATTTTCACTTTTTTCAGATTTATAAAAAATAATTCTCAATGTTCAGAGTTTTTCAGCAATTTTACTATTATTCTGAGTTTTCTCTGATTATTTTCAATTTGTGGACTTTTTTCAGTTTTATTAATTTTTCTAACAATTTAGTTTATCTAAAAATGTAAGAATTTTTTAAAAATTCACTTTTTTATTAGAATGTTCACTTTATTGAGAATTGTGTCATTTTCTTCACAATCTTGACTTTTTTTTCTGACTTTTTACTTTTTCCCAACAATTACATTTTTCAAATGTTTTCTCTGAACTGACTTCTTTGCTGACATATTTTCACACTTTTTGTTAATTTCTTCCACAGAATTTTGCTCAGATCTCTATTAAAATGTTTCCCTAACCCTCTCGTACTCCTCTCATATTTTGTGTCCATTTACAGTCATTTTGAGTCCATTTGTAGTCAATTTGTGTCCATTTACAGTCATTTTGTGTCCATTTACGGTCATTTTGTGTCCATTTACAGTCATTTTGTGTCTCTTTGAAGTAATTTGTGTCTTTTAGGTTGGTTTTAAGTCATTTTGAGTCCATTTGTAGTCATTTTGTGTCCATTTGTAGTCATTTTTGTGTCCATTTGTAGTCATTTTGAGTCCATTTGTAGTCATTTTGTGTCCATTTGTAGTCACTTTGAGTCCACAATCTTGTCCATTTATAGTCAAAAATGATCACAAATTAAAATCCAGTTTTTAGTGTTTCTTACCCGGATCTGACTTTTCACCAGAGTAGCTAATTTTCCGAGAGATCCTGGCTGCAACACAAACAAACACTGACAGTGAATGAGGACAGACTGATGCTTGAACACAGAATACATAAATCAAAGACAGATAAACAAACGATGCCTGGAAGATTGTCTCTTAAGAAGTTGTTAATTCGGAGCAAATCAGTGCAAAATAATGATGATTTTGAGTCATTTTTAAGAGTGGTGATTCAACCAACGGACGACTGCTGATGGCTTTCATGAAGTTATTAATTATAATAATATTAATGTCTTTATGAGTTAAAGTTTGGATTATTCTAATTCCAATTACATTACATTCATGTCAATTGGAGCTGTCTTTATACCGGAACCAGAATCAGAATCAGAACCAGAACCAGAACCAGAACCAGAATCAGAATCAGAACCAGAACCAGAACCAGAACCAGAATCAGAATCAGAACCAGAACCAGAAACAGAACCAGCAGTTGTTTCAGAGGAACGACCACTCTTAATAAACTCTGAGATTAAACATGAACAACCAGAGCGCCTGCAACAGAAACAGACGAGGAGGAGGAGGAAGAAATATTAGTTAAATAAAGATTTAGGAATCAGAAGCCCTGGAACCAGAAAGTGAGTTAGTCACAGAGAGCCGGTTAGTGGAGGCAGAGGTTCTATGCTTTGGAGCACTCACATTATGTTCATGTGGAATACTAGACTCAAGTGGAATACTAGACTCAAGTGGAACACTAGACTCAAGTGGAACACTAGACTCAAGTGGAATACTAGACTAAAGTGGAACACTAGACTCAAGTGGAACACTAGACTAAAGTGGAACACTAGACTAAAGTGGAATACTAGACTAAAGTGGAATACTAGACTAAAGTGGAACACTAGACTCAAGTGGAACACTAGACTAAAGTGGAACACTAGACTCAAGTGGAACACTAGACTCAAGTGGAACACTAGACTCAAGTGGAACACTAGACTCAAGTGGAACACTAGACTCAAGTGGAACACTAGACTCAAGTGGAACACTAGACTCAAGTGGAATACTAGACTAAAGTGGAACACTAGACTCAAGTGGAATACTAGACTAAAGTGGAACACTAGACTCAAGTGGAACACTAGACTCAAGTGGAACACTAGACTCAAGTGGAATACTAGACTAAAATTGGACAAAAACTACAATTAAAAGTGGAATAAAACTACAATTAAAAGTGGAATAAAACTACAATTAAAAGTGGAATAAAACTACAATTAAAAGTGGAATAAAACTACAATTAAAAGTGGAATAAAACTATAATTAAAAGTGGAATAAAACTACAATTAAAAGTGGAATAAAACTAGAATTAAAAGTGGAATAAAACTACAATTAAAAGTGGAATAAAACTACAATTAAAAGTGGAATAAAACTACAATTAAAAGTGGAATAAAACTATAATTAAAAGTGGAATAAAACTACAATTAATGTGGAATAAAACTAGACTAAAACTACAATTAAAAGTGGAATAAAACTACAATTAAAAGTGGAATAAAACTACAATTAAAAGTGGAATAAAACTACAATTAAAGTGGAATAAAACTACAATTAAAAGTGGAATAAAACTACAATTAAAAGTGGAATAAAACTACAATTAAAAGTGGAATAAAACTATAATTAAAAGTGGAATAAAACTACAATTAAAAGTGGAATAAAACTACAATTAAAAGTGGAATAAAACTAGAATTAAAAGTGGAATAAAACTACAATTAAAAGTGGAATAAAACTACAATTAATGTGGAATAAAACTAGACTAAAACTACAATTAAAAGTGGAATAAAACTACAATTAATGTGGAATAAAACTACAATTAATGTGGAATAAAACTACAATTAAAAGTGGAATAAAACTACAATTAAAAGTGGAATAAAACTAGAATTAAAAGTGGAATAAAACTACAATTAAAAGTGGAATAAAACTACAATTAATGTGGAATAAAACTAGACTAAAACTACAATTAAAAGTGGAATAAAACTACAATTAATGTGGAATAAAACTACAATTAATGTGGAATAAAACTAGACTAAAACTACAATTAAAAGTGGAATAAAACTACAATTAAAAGTGGAATAAAACTATAATTAAAAGTGGAATAAAACTACAATTAAAAGTGGAATAAAACTATAATTAAAAGTGGAATAAAAGTACACTAAAACTACAACAGAAAGTGGACAAAAACTACAATAAAAGTGGACAAAAACTACAACTACAAGTGTAATAAAACTAGATGATATACTGATTATATTTAGGGCAGAATAAAGCAATCACATATATTTGGATTTCAAAACACAGTGAGAATAAGAAATGTTTCCCTGCAGGAGAATAGAGCAATGAAAAAGCATCACATGATTCATCCAGAGCAGCCGTTACACATCTGCACAGAAAAGTCATGCATTTGATTAAAATCATTTGTTAAATCACGGTTTCCCACAAACCCCGTGTGATTAGTACCAACAGGAAGTCATTAGAGGGTTAGAGAGTCAACACTTAAGGGGAAATTACCAAAGTCATTGGCAACCGTCTTGGAAAAGCGTCTGCTCTTAGACTTCACTGGAAACGAGAGAGTTTTTATTTAAAATCTGCTTTAATTAAGTGTAAATATATCAGAGCACGTGTCTCAGTACAGACCCTTCTCTATGAACCTGTGTTTCCGCTCGTCATCGGAGTTGCACGGCGACGCAGATCCTTAACGACAAACATCAGCTTTTAAAAAGAGCACTTAAAAATATTAAGAAAGGTAAGAGGAACAAAACCCCTTAAAGTTAAGATTTACCTTAAAGTTAACAATTGGTTGCACAATCAGTCTTAAATCTGCTTCTCTCCTTAAATTTGAGTTGACCTTAATCCTTATTAGGGTTTAACACTCAAGGAATCCCTTATAGTTAGTTAAACTGTTGCACAACATACCTTAAGTTAAGATTTCCCTTAAAGTTTGGGTTCCTTAAATCCATTCCATTCTTAACATTCTAATTTACCTTAATCCTAATTAGGGTTTAACACTTAAGGAATCCCTTAAAATTAGTCAAACCATTTGACAATTGACCTTAAGTTAAGATTTTCCTTAAAGTTTGAGATCCTTAAGTACAATTGGTTGTCTTAATGTCATTCTTAATTCTGCTTCTTTCCTTTAATTCTTATTAGGGATTAACACTTAAGGAATCCTTTAAAGTTTATCAAACGGTTTAACAAACAACCTTAAGTTAAGATTTACCTTAAAGTACAAGTTTCTTAAGTACAATTGGTTACACAATCATCCTTAATTCAACTTTTCTCCTTAAAATGTAAATTTACCTTAATCCTTATTAGGGTTTAACACTTAAGGAATCCCTTAAAGTTAGTTTGACAATAGACCTTAAATTAAGATTACTTAAATTAAAATCTGTTGAAATAAAATACCCTTAAGGCTTCCTCTTAAGGTTATCCTTAACATGTTGACTTTAGTATTAAAGCTTTTCTCCTTAACTTGGTTTGATAATTAAGGAATTCCTTAAAGTTAGTCAAACCGTTTGACAATAGACCTTAAATTAAGATTTCCCTTAAAGTTTGACTTGAAATAAAATACCCTTAAGGTTATCCTTGACATGTTGACCTTAGTATTCAAGCTTTTCTCCTTAACTTGGTTTAATACTTTAGTTAAACTGTTGCACTGAACACTTTAAGGGCTGCGTTAGGGTTTCCTTAAAATAAAATCAGCTGCACAAATACTCTTAAGTGTTTTCCAGGTTACCTGAGGTGGGGGGATTTGCATCGATCCTCCGAGGTGTTGGAGCCATCCACCGAGTCTCCGGCTGCTGAGGGAGAACACAGGGGATTAAACACGGAAGACTTAAAGGTAATAAAGCCTTAGTGCCGATACGGAAGCTCCTGCAGCACATATACAGTCACAAAGGGAGATCTATTAGAAGAGAGGGGCATCTCAGGGGGTCAGAGATGCACAGATCACTCTTATTTATAAAAATGTATTAATTATTTGGCCAGTCAGTGCCTTAATTAAATAGAAGCAGCTCTCTAAGGGGGAGACAGAGGGGAGGATGGAGCTGAAATGCTGCACCTGAGTGAAGAAGACATACTGTGACTACCCGATTTGCACTGCTTATAAACTCAACTTATAAACTATATCTTTCAAAAGTGTGTTGTTTTATGAAAATGTATGAAGTCGACAATCTTAGGTCGCATTCACACCTATAGTCCGATCTCAGGTGCGCACCAGACGACAGTTTGTTACATGGTTTCATGTTTCAGAAGGTTGGGTTTGCGTTCACACAGGCAAAACTCAAACGGACTATAAACTTTAAACACAAGTCATGTGCTCGGAAATGCTGTTCAACCATTGGTCAGACATTAAGGGGGTGAAAACGCAAAACCTGGCAATTTCTACCGGAGCCTCCGCCATGGAGCATCGGCAGGTTATTCTCATGCTGCTGTTAATCTGGAGAGCATATCAATGGACTCTAGCAGACAGCACATATGATTATATAATCAGACAACGTGCGATAAAAACATTATAACACACATAATGAGAGACGTTCTGCAGTAAGGAGGGGGTTCCACCGACGACAGGTGGCTCTTATGTAGTTGACGGAGCATTTTTACTTTACACGACACTGTTCAACACTTCATCCTGCTTCACTCTTTAACTAAACAACCGTGGATGTCTTGAAAAACTCTTTTGCTAAAGATTTGGAAGACATCCGCGTTCTTGTGACACGTAAATACTACGCTTCCTATGTTTTGGTGCGGACTGCGTTCACACCAGCGATGATCCGCTCCAGAGTTCACTAGCAAGCGGTCCGAGACCACCTCTTTTAGGCGGACCAGAGTCCGGTTGTTTAGTTCACTTCAGAGGGCTGCGTTCACACACCGACCCAAACGAACCGAACCGAGCGGCTAAACGCACCAGGGTTCGATTCAACCGGACTATACAAGGCTGGTGTGAATGCGACCGAAGTCATCTGGCCCCAACGGAGAAATTCCAAAGCTGCGAAAAAACCTTTCAGATTTAGAAATAATTGTCATATAAGAAAAATAACAGCGTTTTGTTCTTGAATCCACTTTTTATGATAATCTTTTATGTTAATCTTTTTCCAGGAATCTCAACAAAGTTTGGCCAGACTAATAATGTTAAGTAAAATGAAAACCATTCACAGTTAGATATGAATGATTAATGCCAATTTTCGACATTTCATTATCTAAGTACAAATGAAAAATATCTTCCTACATGGCTTTTGTTTTTACTTGTAAGTGTTTTAAGTTGTGTTTTTATGTCATAGACGTTGCATTTTATGGAAAGTTACACATGTCAGAAGGTCCTGTAAGTTTAGGAGGAAGCTTATTAGTCAATGTTTTATTAGAAAGATTCAACCGAACGTCAATTTTACATGAAAGAAAACTCATAGATATGTTTGTTTACGCTCTAAATGTAAATAAAAACAAAGGAAAGAAAGGTGTATCTCTACAGTGAAGTCTCTAAAGGCCACCGACACACCAAGCTGACACCAAAGAACACGTCTGTTGTGTCGCCTCACGTCCTCCTGCGTCTTGGCACTGGAACACACCGCAAAGACTTCAGCCGACGGCCAAGAAGCACGTACGAACTGCGCACGCGTGAGAGGCAATACCTCTCCTTACCAGCAGGCGGCGGTAGTGTGTATTCGTCATTCAGAAGAGGCAACAACCGGTAGACTGCGTGATACACCGAGAGAAGAAGAACAGACTGCGTGATATAAGCAAACAACAAATAGCGTGTGCTTTCCATTTTCACTCTACAACGAGAAGCTCACAGGGCTTTCCCCAACCTGTGTCGAGAGCTGGAGTTAAAGGTGGGGTAGGTGAGTTTGAGAAACCGGCTCGAGATACACTTTTTGTTATATTCCATGGAATGCTCTTAACATCCCGATAGCAATGAATATCTGAAGTGCTTTGACAAAAATACATTAAAAAATATCATCTGTGGAAGCCGTAGTACTGTAAAAAGCACGACCAATCATCTGAGCCGGCCCGGCTAAAATAACTGGATGGCCTACCTGCCTGTCAGCCTTCCATCTGTGCACAAACTTATCTCGTGCCCTCATTGGTCATGTGCGCGTTCGTGTGTGTTGGAGGAGGGGCTCTGTAAGGAAGTGGCAGATTTTCTCCGGTTGTGTATTTTCAAATTCTAGCGCACTCGAGCTGGTTTCTCAAACTTACCTACCCCACCTTTAAGTGAAATCTCAGATCTGCCTTCTTAATAGTTTGTTTGGGTCCCTCACTTCCGTTCGCTTCTCATGCACTGATTCGCTAGCTGAACAGCCAATCAGAGTGATTTCTTTTACCGACAGCCTACCGATTCAACATGTTGAATCGGCCGCGGAAGGTGTCGGCACGGCCGAAAAGAACACGACGGTGCGGGACACACCAATCTGAGTAGGGCGACACAATGCTCAAAACATCTATCGACATCTATCGACGGCCGAAGTCGGCTTGGTGTGTCAGGAGCTTTAAGATCATGAGGTTTTAGGGATTTGGGGCTACGAGGAAAGAGTTCAACTTATATTTGGGAACACGGACACAGCGTGACTTACTGATGTGAGACGAGCGCAGTTTTTTCACAGACTCAGAATAAAGGTTAGACAGTCGAGACATGCAAGACGTCTCAGAGGGACCGTCTTTATCAAACTCACTCACTGACAAACAAACAGAGAAACAAACAGAAAAAGACGTGAAAACAAGTCAAAAAGGAAAAGAGAAGTCTCAGAGGATCGCTGCTGGATCTATAATTTAACAGTAAACATATTAGATTATTTAAATAATATTCCTTCAGAGTGCAAGCATTACCCATCATTTAAAAGCCCGAATAAGCACAGCATTATCTCTCTCTCTACTATGCAGAGATTTGTTTATTACTCCTGATCCGTCACACATGATGCATTCAGGGACTGTCAGAAAGCGGAACGTCTGACAATACTTTCTGGTAAAAACAGAATCCAGAAGTGTTTTTATTAAGACTTCGATAAATCACATATTTGGCTAATATAAACTCATATCATTTTATTATTAGTTATAATTCATTATTTTAAGACATTTAAAGCCTTTTTAAAGATTATAATGAAAAATAAAATACAAATTCAGCAGCAGGCCGGTGGAGACTGAAATCAATAAACAGAAATACAATTGAAAGTAAAAGACACGAAACAGAGAGACTAAAACAAGCCAAGAAATATTAAATATTGTCTGTTATTATATTGAAAGGAGCTGCAGCTGTTCAGAAGGATTTAGCAACACAAAGACATAACATAATAGATATAAATATATTATTCTGGGGCTCCTCTCACCTGCAGATCTGGTAGAGTCCCTAACAGATATATATATATATATATTTCCTCTCACCTGTGGAGGTGTGCCTGGTCTTGCGGGGGATCTGGGCTGCCTCAGGTGAGGGTCTGCTGGGCTGCAGAGCTCTGATATTCCCATGTTGAGGAGCAGAGTCTTCTGGAGGAAGTCCACACCACAGCGAGGCCGCTGCTGTTCCAAACACCACGCTGAGGACATTCATATTGTTTTTAATTTAGCCATGAATTACAGTTCCTACAAATTAAGGCATGTTACTTTTAAGACTTATTAAGCTTTTAAAATGCCATAGGGAAACATTTAAGACCAATTTTAAGAGACACTTTTCATAGAATCTGATCTGTGTAACGAGAGGCATTTGGTACATTTTTATATTAAATAGATATGACTTATTTCTTACGATGTTTAAAGCTTTTTAAACCAGTGTGGTGCGCGTGTTGTTACTCACAGAGGCCGTACGATGAGTTGACAGCGAGGCTTGTAATTGGTTGAGGAGGCTCCCCGCTGACCCACAGCAGCTGAACCACCAACTCCACCTGGAAACCTGGAGACTGTTTGAGAGGAGAGGAGCGCACTCTATACACACACACACACACACACACACCACACACACACACACACACACACACACACACACACACACACACACACACCACACCCACACACACACCACACACACACACACACACACACACCACACACACACACCCACACACACACACACACACACACACCACACAACACACCACACCCACACACACACACACACACACACACACACACAACCACACACACACACACACACACACACACCACACACACACACACACACACACACACACACACCACACACACACAACACACACACACACACAACACCCACACACACCCACACACACACACACACACACACACACACACACACACACACACACACACACCCACACACACACCACAAATTAATTTTATTCCCTTTAAATGTTTTTTTCAACATTCATTGCAACTTCCAAAACCAGGAGTCCATACAAAACCTACAAGTTTCACTTTTCTGAAGATCAACACCTCCTCTCTTAAAGCTTTGGTGCAACTGAGTCCTTGAACTACTTTAAATATGATCTACAGTTCCCTCCTCCCTCTGTAAAGGTGTTTGTTCTTACTGAAGGCAGGGTTTGTTGTCTCTGGGCCCGTCACAGTTGGGGGTCTGAGGGGGGGCGTCGGCCTCCTGAGGGCTGGAGGGGGGGGGCAGGCTCTGCTCAGGTGACTCAGGTGAGTCTCCCTCACTGAACTCACTCTGCATACGCACCTCCAGCAGCTGGAAACAAGAGGGGTGACATTTTGTGTTAAGAATAACAAAGGAATTAAAATATGTAATAATAGTATTACCCCAATAGAAATTTGACCATAAAAAGGAATTTCCTGTCCCTGTCTTGCCCTGGACTTTCTGAATGTCTTAGAAAACTATTATGTGTGTAGATGTTTGTGCAGATGTCCTCCCACCCACCTGCAGGGTGTCGGTGGTGACTTCCTGTTTGCTGAACCTGTAGATGATGATGTGAGCAGAGACTCCGCCACACACAGCATTCTGCTCTCAGGACACCAGCTCAGCGTCTGGATGGCAAACGGATCCTCGTCCACCATCTCTGACCCTCCTTTCTCCTCCGATCGCCGAGAGCGCTCAAACACCTTCGCCGTCTTCAACTTATACCATCTGCAGCATCACTGAGGGAAATACACATAAACATGTTTAAATGTAATCTGTACTCATAGTATACACATGCTAGCTGGTATAACACACCTGCAGCATCACTGAGGGCAGAAATACATATAATACATGTGTGACGGGGTCAGTTTTTATGGGATCTTAAGGGTTATCTTGAGGGTTAATGTGCACAAACCTGAGTCAAACAGGATTACATACAGCTCATTAAACGTACATTTAATTAAATACATATCTTCTACTCACGTGCAGAAGCATCCCAAAATTTGATCGACCCGTCAGCATGTCTAAAAAAACAAAGTAAATAATATGAGATCATTTGTTCACTTTAAATGCATATAAGTTCATGTATTCATAATCATTCATATGAGTAACTGACCCAGTGATGATGATCTCTGGGTAACTCTGAGTGCCTTGCCCCCAGTTCCCTCCACTGATGGGCCATTCCTGTCCAATTCAGATCAAAACATGTTGCATTTAGTTTGATCTCTGCAGGGTTTTCTGCACGTTATTCTAATTCAAAGTGTACTGCACCTTCTTGCTGAAGCACTGCCTCTCTCTGCCGGCTGCCCACAGAGTACAGCTGGGATCAGTTCAGACGGACAGTCCACGAAGTATTCACAGCAGGTGACCGGGGACTCGTGCAGCGTGAGGGGGTACGGGGTCTCGAAGATAGGGTACCTGCACACACACACCGGGACAGAAGATAGAACATTTCTGAGTATGTTTGGCTGCGTGTGTGTGTGTATGTGTGTGTGTGTGTGTGTGTATTGTGTGTGTGTGTATGTATGTGTGTGTGTGTGTGTGTGTGTGTATGTGTGTGTATGTGTGTGTGTGTGTATTGTGTGTGTGTGTGTAGTGTGTGTGTTGTGTGTGTGTATGTGTGTGTGTGTGGATTGTGTTTGTGTTTGTGTGTGTGTGTATATGTTGTGTTGTGTGG
>NW_022987777.1:0-52355 GCF_902827165.1 Trematomus bernacchii
ATTGAGACAGGGCGAAGTCTGGAGAAGAATGCAGTCCGAGTGATGTTTTTTTATGTGGGGTGCAAATGAGAGGGAGCTGTCCAGAATGACACAAAGATGTTGTGTTTGAGTTGTGCTCTTGATAAGCCATTACAACAGTAAAATAAGTGTCTCCTGTTCACCAAAACATACCCATCTGTTATGGAAAAATAAAGTATTCCAAAAGTATTCTAAAAGTAATCTGAATACGTTACTTTTTTAAGACACGTAACTATTCGGATTCGGATTACTTTCAGAGCCATGTATTCAGTATTCAGGAACTAACTACATTTACAAAGTAACCCTCCAAACCCTGTATATATATATATATATATATATATATATATATATATATATATATATATTACTGTATATCATAGAGTTAAGCTGAATAAGCCTCATACTGCTCTGTCCTGCCTCTTTCTTGTTGCAGAGGTCACAGCTTGGTCAGAGTGGGGGAGGGGAGGGCTATCAGGTGCACCTGCAGCTGCAGAAGCATGCTTTGCAAATGGAAGCTTTGAAGATGCACAGTGAAACGAGCCACAGCAATATTGCCATTTCTCCCGTTGTTGACTCCCTGAATCCTGATGCTATTTTTACATTTACTCAAGTACAAGATCTGAGTACTTCTACATTTACTCAAGTACAAGATCTGAGTACTTCTACATTTACTCAAGTACAAGATCTGTGTATATATATGTACAACATATCCAAACCTTTCAATTACTTCTTAAAGACTTGGTTTCAATTCCCAGTTCCTTGCAAACTTGCTAAAGAAAATGGAAAGACAACTAGGTTACTTTATGAATACATATTATCTATGTTGGTAATGGATGGTGGAGATGATCCAAGCCGTTTTTTAGATAAGCAGATTTCATCAATTAACACAATTCAGGAAGGACTTGTCCAAGTCTGACATGGCATTCACACCTGAGTCGTTCACAGATATTCCATCCAGACAAGGAACTTGACACCAAAAAACTAAAACAGTAGCCATTAACTGTTAGCCGTTAGCTGTTAGCTGTTAGCACACAGAGATCACAGCTCCTCATATCTGTTCAGAAACTGGAGAAAAGTTATAAATGTACAAACCAAAGACTGTCTGAGGTATGGTGGATACAGTCACTGCTTTACAGTATTTATGTCTGTAGGACGGTGTTGTGAGTGTTGACGGAGCAGATATGTTAACTTAGTCTAATCGATCAGATCTCCATTCAGAAATTCAACAAAATGATTCACGTGCACAATCTTCACTATGCTTCATCTAGACGTAGGCTACTTTACTTTAAATAACCTACATTTCTCTGCGCGCTTTCCCTGCACGTCCACGTCTCCAAGTGTCACTCAAAAAGGCCCCATTCGTTTCATATTCTACTTTAAATAACCTACATTTCGTTGTGCTTACAGTTGTGTTGAACTATTAAATATACACTAATGGCTCTGTTACTCGATTTTATGTACTTGGTTGTGTTGGCTAAAATATTTGCTTGCTTAATTCACCGCTTCTGAATCGTGGCTATTGTAACCTTTTGCTCCGATTCTCCCTCTCTCACACTTTCATAACACTCTCTCCCTCTTTCTCTTTCTCTTTGCATTTGACCATCAACTAGCATTGCCTCAGATTCCAAAGGCTCAAGTTGGACCTCTTATCTCTGATAAGTTATAACCATCATAAAATGATGTATGTACTTGAAATTGGTCTGGATCAATTCTCAAGGAAATTACTGCTGGTCTGATTTGAACTATATCAATGTAGTTTCATATTAGACCAGCAGCAGTTCTCACTACAAGGGTTAAACACACTTTTTTCATTTATCAAGGGTAGCCAACACTATGTCAGTGTGAAACTGCTGTCATTGTATTGTTGGGCAAAGAGCCATTGAACATTTGGACCTGTATTAAGGAAGCATATTAGATAGTTAGGTATTACTTGTTATACATTAGTAAAAGGGGTTTGTTTTCAGAGATAGCTCTAATATTTTCAATAATCGAATGAGGCAATCATCTGAAGATAAAATCATAGAAATTGTGAAAATTCAAATAACATAAAATTGTCCTGCAAGGTTAATAGAATAATAACAAGATATTAATCATTAAATGCATTGTCAATATATAGATGGATAGATAGATAGATAGATAGATTGATGGATAGATGGATAGATGGATAGATGGATAGATGGATAGATTGATTGATTGATTGATTGATTGATGGATAGATAGATGGATAGATAGATTGATTGATGGATAGATGGATAGATAGATAGATAGATGATTATCCATCTATCTTAGATAGATAGATAGATAGATAGATACAGTTTTACTGACCCTGTTCATTCTTAATATATATATAGTTATTAAATAATATTTTAATTTAAAATGTCTAGAAAATTGTATAAATGGTAAATGGAAATATATATATATGTGTGTATATAATTGTGCACTCATTTTTATTAAACAAAAGATAGAGAGTAAAATAGATTTTAAGTTCTGTTGAGATATTGCTCAGAATGCATTTAAACCATACTGCATGTTCCTCTGTGCCTCTGTGTTTCAGGGGTGTGAAGTCCAGGTCAGGGTGGGGGAGGGGAGTGGTTAATCAAGAAGTTCATGCACATTATGAACCTGCAAACCTGCAGAGCAATTGAATACCACATTTGGCGCTAAAACTTCAAAGCAGCTAATGCTGCATTCATGCAATACAACAATTACAGTTTTACTGTCCCCGACTCAGTAAGAAGTCCCTATTACAGTTTCTACACTATGTTAAGTAATCTCTCCTTACAAATCTTATTAGGGATAGTTATTTCAAGTGAGAGCAATTCACTTCATAAGAAATATTTTGGTTTTGAAACATTTTGCAAACTCCAACATGAAGACGCAATGTACTTTACATCTGCACCTGAACGCATCATTACAAACATGGATCGGCACCATAGACTGTATATATAAATCGGCACAGAAGAAGATTACTGAGACTGAGAAGCAGCTCCACATGGTGTGTGAAAGAAGCAACACAGCAATGAGTAACGAATTACAGCAGGAAAAACACACACAACTGCTCCAGGTAAGTGATATTTTATATATTTAACTATGTTAGGTTGTTTAATGTTTTAGCATTCTCCGGCATGAGTGGAACTGCTGAGGCTAGGCTAAACTCTAAATTAAGCTAACGTTAGCATGTAAGAGAGCAGAACACAAAGCGTAAGTCTCACATTTATTTTAATGTATGGTGTTGCATGTCAAATATATAAAATATGAATGCAAAAATGCATGCGTTTTTAACCTGACATCTAAAATAATTAAGGCAAGACTGTAACATCTAAAATGTTGCCTGATACATTTGTATATTTTTATCTAACTAATACATATGTAATCTCTACCATCTCAAACTACATACACTTACATTTATAAAATATATTATGCCTTTTATAATATATTTTGTTTGTTAAAATGGATGATGCTCTGACGTCATCACCCTCGCAAATTTGTCATATACAAAAAACTATAGGCTATGTTCAAACTAATTTCGTTCGTTCGGGTCGATATGTGTTGACTTTACTTTAAAATAGCAGATCTCTGTGACCGGATATAGTTTTTCGGTTTAGTGAGCATGTGTCTCTGCTCCGATCAGGAGTCACAGCCCGCAGGTTAAATACATGACACTTTTCTCTGTGCGCAGCAAAACAAGCTCGCCAAAATAAGTTCACCACCAGTCTGGCAGTATTTTAAGGTGTCCGAAAATGACAATAAAATAGCGGTACGTGTGTGAAGCAGAAATCCTGCAGCTCCACCCGCTGTGAGGGACTGGTGAGCGGAGCAAAACACACACTAAGAGTTAGACCTAACACACTTAGCTATTTTATCTACCTCTGGAACAAGTTAAACTAGTTATACATATATTTATTCTTCACTCATTACTGGATCAGTGAGCTGCATGAGATACTGACAGGCTGTCAGGAGAGAGGGAGAGAAGGAGAGAGGGAGAGAAGGAGAGAGGGAGGGAGAGAGAGAGGGAGAGAGAGAGAGAGCCAACCAATTAAAAGGACATGACAATATGTTTATCAGGTGGTTGCTTTTGTATTACTATGTAGTTGATATGTTGTTATTGTGAAGTGTTATAAGTTTGTACAGGAAATAAATACTGATTGCTTTCATTATTGATTGCAAATGGCATGAAAGATCATTCTAATGTTAAAGTAACTCTTAATGTCTGATGTTCGTTTCTCTCTTAACAGAGCTCTCACGACCCGAGCACAAGAGGCTTCATCCAGAACCTGCTGATACAGACGAGAGAGGGAGAAATAGAGTTAAAAGAGTAAGAGAAGTACTTCATTTTATTTCTGGTAGCAGTCAAACTAGTACTGAGTCCAACAGTGTCAGCCTTATTAAGGACTTATGTTAAATATTACTCAAAGATATCAGAAAAACATGCATTATTGTACCCTTGTACTAGGCTATTACCGTAAAGGCACTATTAATCGTCACCTGTATCGTGCAAGAGGGTCTAGCTGGATTGTTAATAATGGCCACTGATATTTATTTGAAGCTTAAAGTAGGCTATCAATTTGTGACTTTATTGCACTTAAATGCCTTTAATAATTATGAGTTTCAGTATTTAATGGTGTGCATTTAGACTGCTGTGTACCATTTTAATTCATTGAGGATTTTCTCAAAGGTAATTTGTTGTTTTCACAGATAATGGAAAGAAGAAGAAAGCAAAACGATCAACTGGTATGTATCAAATGAATGTACACTTAAAATTATAACACACTTTTAGTAGCTGTGACAATAAATCTTTATAGAAAAAAAATGTTATAACCACATTTTTATAACCACAATTAAATAACGAGTCACGGGCAGAATTAAAGTTTGATATTTAATTTGTGTGATATGTGTGTCGCGGAAATACACTTACACACACACATACATACAACACATTGCTGTACCCTAAATACCCTAATAAAATATACAATATAGACTTTATTGTATTGTGTGAAAGCCTCCGAATGTTTGTAGGATAAGTCGCGAACAATTGTGGATGCCTTCCAGCTGGACACCTGATCTCCAGGGCGGGGTAGTGATGTATGAATACGGCCCAGTCACCTGGGGCTGACTGGAGAGACCCGCTCCGGGGACAGTGTGGCAGTGGGGAGTTTGAATGGGGCGGTACACCTGTCTCTTAAGGCAGCCCCTGATGAAAGCCCTGTTACTGGGCTAAATACATTAGTTACATCACTTCACCACTCCTTTCCTGCAGGGAGACATCCATACTCTCCCCAAAAAGATTGCACTTGGAGCGGGCAAGTAGGGCTCACTCCATGCTCTGGACCGAGGAAAATCATCTCCAGTCAGCCCCAGGTGAAAGCCCTGTGACTGGGCCGTTTTCATACATCACTACCCCGCCCTGGAGATCAGGTGTCCAGCTGGAAGGCATCCACAATTGTTCGCGATTTATCCTACAAACATTTGGAGGCTTTCACACAATACAATAAGGTCTATAATATATATCATATTAGGGTATTTGCTGTTGGCATTTAAATAAGTACCACTTTTTAGTGTTACTACACCTTTACTAATTACTAAAATATAGGCTTTACTACTTTATACTTATTTGCTTTCTAACATTCTTGCATAACATCACATTGTACAATCTTACATTGCATATACTTTCTAACTTCCTTGAACCTACTCATTTACTTACTTACTTTTACTCACTAACTGCATTTTTTTAACCCACGAGTCAGCCCTGTTGATGACTGCTAGCAGTTTACTTTTGTTGACTTTCATTGAGTGATCGTCTTTTTGTTTACTGTTCATTAAGGTTCTGCTGTACAGAAGGGAAACCAAAGAAGGCCCTGGAGTGAGGCAGAAAAAAAGGCTGTGTGGAGTCAACTTGGCAATTGGATTACGCTGATGAAAGTCCCTGGTAAAAAAAAGTGCACTGAGAGATACATGACTCTAAATGAATGCTAATGTCGCGCCGTATTTCCGAGTGTAGATAAGCAGCTGTGTGCTAGCATGTTCACCGTGTGAAATATGGTGATGTCTACGGTGGCCCTGAAGTGCAAGTCAAAACAACATTTCAGGAACCACCACAGCATTTCATAAAACACCACAGCATTTCAACTTATACGGAAAGGGTATTCCTTTAGGGAGAACACTTCTTGTTTGTGATTGGACAGAGCCAGCCAGAGAAGCACTGCTGTGATTGGTTGTTTTTGCTGCCAGTCAAGAAATGACACTAAGTGATTGGTCAGCACCCGACAGCGCAACATGTCCCAACACATCAGCCGTTAGCTGTTAGCACACAGAGCTCACAGCTCCTCATATCTGTTCAGAAACTAGACAAAAGTTAAACATGTACAAACCACAGACTGCCTGTGTCATGGCGAATACAGTCGCTGCTTTATTTATGTCTGTATAGGCCGTTGTGAGTTTGGACGGAGCAGCTACAGGTTAGTTTATCCTGATCGATCCGATCTCCATTCAGAAAACACGCATTTTAAAAGGTTTTTCGCCTGCCGTCTGTCTGCAGACTTGTCAAAGCATAAATTCATGGTTTTTACTAACCGGTATCAGTATGTTGTTACTTCGGCATCATTTTGAAACGTGTATTACAATTAAATCACGATTAGAGCGATGCGAATATTCGGGGCTTATCTCCCTGTAAATACTATGGTAGACTACAACAAAATGAACATATTTTACCGTGATTTAATTGTAATACACGTTTCAAAATGATGAAGTAACAACATACTGATACCGGTTAGTAAAAACCATGAATTAATGCTTTGACAAGTCTGCAGACAGACGGCAGGAGAAACCTTTTAAAATGCGTGTTTTCTGAATGGAGATCGGATCGATCAGGATAAACTAACCTGTAGCTGCTCCGTCCACACTCAGAACAACGGCATACAGACATAAATAAAGCTGCGACTGTATTCACCATGACACAGACAGTCTGTGGTTTGTACTTGTTTAACTTTTGTCCAGTTTCTGAACAGATATGAGGAGCTGTGAGCTCTGTGTGCTAACAGCTAACGGCTGATGTTTTGGGGCATGTTGCGCTGTCGGGTGCTGACCAATCACGAAGCGTCATTTCTTGACTGGCAGTAAAAACAACCAATCACAGCAGTGCTTCTCTGGCTGGCTCTGTCCAATCACAAACAAGAAGTGTTCTCCCTAAAGGAATACCCTTTCCGTATAAGTTTAAATGCTGTGGTGTTTTGTGAAATGCTGTGGTGGTTCCTGAAATGCTGTGGTGTTTCCTGAAATGCTGTGGTGTTTCCTGAAATGCTGTAGCGTTTTGTGAAATGTTGTTTTGACTTGCACTTCAGGGCCACCGTAGATGTCAGTGTTGTGTCACATCTTGTTCTCACTGCCCCAAACAGGACAAAAATCTTCAGGGTCAAATACGAGTTGCCCAACCTTTACCAGTGGCCAATCAGAAAACGTTCATAAGTTGAATTCTTAAGTTACTAGTATTACGTGGAGGCCTCTAGTTATTTGTTATTATTACAGTTATTGACTGTGATCTTAAATCCAATATGAGTCTGCCATGACTGTTCTTTCTAAATGACATAAGGTCCCGTAATGATAATCCTGTGTGAATATGGCTTTACAAATCATTTGTGAAAGTTTTGGAGAGCACTGTCAAATGATGCCATCCTGAAGATTGGTTTGCCAGATTGTAGAATTCTCATTTAACAAATCTGTTATTTGGGCGGAAGGACTAGTTGAACAGATTGTGTAAGATTTCTTGAATTTGCCTTAGTTTTCTCTCTCAAGTAAAACAGATGGTTTGTTTATCATTCACTATTGTTCCTCTGCCTGTTGGGACAGTGTTGCCTTGTCCCTTGATCTCAGCAGTGAAGTTATTTTGTAAAATCGTAATCAGTAGCAAATTTTACAAAACTACATATACGTTTCAGATTTAAAGGAAAATGTGTTCAAATGTCTGACACTGGCAACCCAGGACAATGGACAATTTGGCTCAATAATGCACGCTGGCACTCAATCATACCTTTGGGATTGTTACACAGACAGAAAACGTATTTGAAAGATACATTTATCACATAGAATTTCCACACATAATGGCTTAATTAAGCAAACGTGACATTTTTCCAATAGTGTGTTGTTTCCACGAAATCTCACCAAAAACAAGTGGTTCACTCTGTGACACAAGTAGTTAGTAGAGTCAATGTAGAGTTAGAAGAGAGAAATGTTAATGTAGAGTTAGAGTCAATGGACAGTAGGTGAGTGTTTTTGTAACTGTAGTTCAACACACCTGTCAAATAAATCAATCTGTGATTATAGTTCTTGCATTGTTTGTTTTGTGAAGGAAGTAATACCTTGTCTTAGGTCATGTTCACACCAGCCTTGTTTAGTCTGGTTGAATCGAACCCTGGTGCGTTCAACCGCTTGGTGCGGTTTGGCCTATAAGCTAGGCTATATTTGCTTATGACTGCTCACCTCACTGGTCCCCTGTGTACAACAAAAGGCTGTGGTACAATCTGATCAGAGCCCTCCTTACTGCAGTCTGTCATTATATGTGTTTATAATGTTTTAACACACCAAAGAAGAGGACTATTAGGTGTGAATGCAACCTTAGTTTCCTGAAAGAGTGAATACTTAGGACATAACACAGTATGGCTTATAATACTGTTTAATACACAAGGGAGGTATCAAGACTAGAAAGCAAAGACAGAATATGGTATGTAAATGCATGAAACAATGGGAATGGCTGTGAGGGATGCAGGAGGAGCAGGGCCATGCAGGGACAGCAGGACCAGGGACAGCATTGGGAGGCCTAAAGATGGGAGCCACATCCATACAGCAAGAAAGAAACACCAACCACTCACACAGACAGAGGGCAAAAGGGTTAGTAACAAAACAACATGGGAGAAGAGAAGAAGGTGAGGATTTAAGAAACTGAGAGAGACATATACACCGGCATAGACTTTAAATTAAATACAGGGGCCTGCAGGCAGGGACTGAAACATATCATTATAGAATATTACATAAATAAGGTTTTAGGATTCAACAATCTCTTATCTCTTTGGATAACTGGACTTAAACTCACACTGTACATTTTACATGTATACTTAATTTAATATTCCATTCCTACACACTTAATGTATATAATATCCTGCTTTATATTTATTTTGTTTACTGTAAATTGGTATTTCAACATGTATATTTTCTACTTTTTGAATGCTGTTTTATTTCTATTTGTGATGTTTACATTTTAGAATTGTTTATTTCTAGTCTTTTCATTTCTCTTATGTGCAATGCCAATCTTTAATGCTGTGGGCCATAGGGCTCATAAAAGGTTTTTGAGAAGAAAACTTGTCAAAACTGCTGGGAAAAACACACACTTAAATCTGCCTAGCAACTGGCCGGTCCTCACAACACCGACCAAATTCACCACTTGTGTGAAAATTTGTGTTTTAACATTTTAAGTGACTTTCTGACTCACTACCCCCATCTTGTGTTAGAGATATTTTTTTCATCTTTGTGGCTATAGCAGAAAGGGGGGTCCTCACACCCTACCCTTGGGTCATGGTCCTCACAAGTATAGCAAAACGTGTGTGTGTGTGTGTGTGTTGTGTGTGTGTGTGTGTGTGTGTGTGTGTGTGTGTGTGTGTGTGTGTGTGTGTGTGTGTGTGTGTGTGTGTGTGTGTGTTCCTCCAGAGTTCAGTCCTCAGTGACTCTGATGAACTCCTGTACGGTCGCGCTGGCTTCCTGTTCGCTCTGCTGTACGTCAACAGAGAGATGGGAGAGAACACGGTGGAGGAGAGCACCATCACTCAGGTGAGACACACACACACGTAAGATGCAGACGCAGCGGCTTGGCTCTCTGTTTGTTTATATACGTTTTAGCATGTTTACTTTCTAGCAGCAAGGTAGTAGCCTTTAATACAGGGGAGATTCCCAGTCGATCGCGAGATGTGTCTAAAAATAGAACAACAATATTCTGTTTTATCGTTAATGTCCTATAACATAATCTTCCTGTGCCAGAATAATGCACTTGAACGCATCAAAGCTTTGTGATTGGCCGGCGTGATCCCATGTGTCGGGGCGTGGCTGGTTGGCAGTGGGCACTAGTTAGCTGACGTTGTCCGTGTCAACAGGAGTGACAGTCCGCACACACACAAGACCGCAATTATGGCAGAAGCTAGGGCTGTGCGATTATGGCAAAAATCATAATCACGATTATTTTGGTCAATAATTGATATCACGATTATTAAATACGATTATTCATTGACTTTGAAAACATCCATTTATTGAACTTTAAAACAAATACAAATAATAATTTGAACAGTATCTTTTTAACTGTTGATTACCCTGAACGTATAATTCAACTTAAAAACCAATACAAAAAATAAATTAAATGATACATTTATATTTACATTTAAATAAATAATATCAAAATAATAAATACCAATAAACAAGATCAACAAATATTTTGGAGCGCACTTCAACAAGCTACTAAACATATGTAAATATGATAAATACAAATAAATTAGACTAAAATAAATTAGATCCAATATGTTGCAGTGCACGGTCACAACCAAGCAAAGCAAAATAATCGTTTTTTACGATTATGTTGTTTTCGTAATTGTGGCAGGCCAAAATCGTAATTGCGATTAAAATACGATTAATTGCACAGCCCTAGCAGAAGCAAAAAAGCCCAAAATATATCATTTTCACTCCGAGTGGGAGGATGATTATTTTTGTATCTATTCCAATTCAAAGTCCATCTGTCTCATCTGCAATGCGAGCGTGGCTTTCCCGAAGAAGGGTAATTTAGGAGCGGCATTTCAAAACAGTGCACAAACGCTACGAGACGGAATTCCCTCCTAATTCTGCCCTACGCTCCCAAAAGGTGAGGGACCTGAAAGGACAGCTAAATGCACAGCAGTCCATTTTCACCAGGCCCAACAACAAGAGCAAGGCTGCTACCATAGCATCTTATCGTGTCAGTGACGTTCTTGCGAAACACATGAAGTCTTTCAAAGATGGCAAAGTTGTGAAAGAAGCATTCCTGGAGGCTGCCGACGCGCTTTTTGGGGACAGTAAAAATAACAGTAGCATTTCAACAGGTTTTTGATATAATAAAAACTCAAGTTAGATACCGTTATTAATCAGCTGTAAGTTTTAGTTTGTTTGAACTTATTCATTATAATTATTGTACAAAATGGTATAACAATAATGCAAACTTAAATTGATTATAGTCTATTATCAATTCAGGTTAAGAAACTAGTGTTGCTTGCATCCTATTTTAAAGGCATTTCTTTTTATACTCTACTAAAATGCAACAAGAAAAGGGTTTGATTCTATTAATTTTGTCTTTTTTATTGCACTTTGTCAAGCATGCATGTAGCTTCAGATCTGAGTTGTCTTATTAGTAAGCCTAATTTATACTTTTGGAGCAACACTATTTTTATATAATGGCAAAGAAAGGGTTCAGAGTCTTTTTTTCCTGTGTCATATGTGGCAGCACTGTTCAATGTTTCTTGAAAACATTACCCACTGTGGTATGTGACGTGTGAATAAACTCCAACTCTGTATCAACAACACCGTTGTGTAACTTCAGTTAAATACTTGTATGTGTGTAGATTAGAAAGAGGTAAGATAAATGATCAGCAGTATTTTATGAAGTATTAATCGTACAAAGGTCAGTTTTATACAAGTAGAAGTGTGTATTTTCCTGGTAGTACGCTGTCAGTAATGGCTACGCCTCTCTATTTGGACTGGTAGATCTCGGCACACTGGCAACTTTAAAAGTAGCTCTCGGTTCAAAAAAGGTTGGGCACCCCTGCTTTAATACATAACTGAGCTAAATTATTTTTCTTTCAGAACTGATCTCCGTTTGGACACAACTGTCATCCCTCCGTAGATTCTACGCAGCCCGGAGGCAATCTTTTTCACCGTCCCACCAGCGAGGCGGCGGCGGAAGGAGAGGAGACAGAAGCGTGGTAAGTGAGCCGGGCTAAGGTCTAGGCTAAAGGCTAACCCGTACAGACCGGCGCTTCCGATCATCACAGAGATCTGGCTGAACCACAACATCTACACAAACATTCCAGGGGCATTTAAAGCAACATAATCCCCACATCTTGGACAATCTGACCACATCTCACTAATTATGATTCCAGCTTACAAACCACATATCTGCAAAACAAAACCAGCTATCAGGACAGTACAAGTGTGGTCTGAGGAAGCCACCTCATTGCTGCAAGACTGTTTTGAACACACAGACTGGGATTTGTTTGCTGAGGGGTTAGATCTTGGGGAATACAGCAGCTGCGGCGCCAGGATTTAAATTTTGGGTGGGCCAATGTAATTTCGGCTGGGCCTGTTCTAACAGATGTTTCTCGTTAACAAAAATAAAATGTAAAGAAATGCCTGCATATCATTGTAGGCAACTGTGTAATGCATATTTCCTATAGTAAAGACACTTTTTCTAAACCCTTCTCTTTTAAACATTTTCACTTATAAGAAGCTTAAATATTATTTAAATAATTAAAGGTGGGGTAGGTAAGTTTGAGAAACCGGCTCGAGATAATCTTTTATGCCCTTTCCCTGTTAGGTTCTGCAGACAGTCCCAGATTTGTTTATGATTTGTGACATGTTAACCATTATTTATACAGCTTATCTACACATATGCTGACCAGCTGCTGCTGGTAGTGCCCAAAACCAGGCTCAAAACCCGAGGGCACCGAGCCTTCGCAGCAGCTGGCCCTAGGCTCTGGAACACTTTGCCCCTCCATGTGAGGTCGGCCCAGACCGTAGGGGTTTTTAAATCCACTCTAAAAACTCACTTCTTCTCTCTGGCTTTCTAATTAGAGCGGAGCACGACTTCTGACTTTTCCGTGTGTTTTATTCTTATTTTGTTTTTTTTTTAAGTTATATCTGTTGTAATTTATTGTCGTTTATTGTGTTTTGTAGTAATGTGTTTTTTTTATTACATGTACAGCACTTTGGCTCGACCAAAAATCGCTTTTAAATGTGCTTTATAAATAAAACCTGATTTGATTTGATTTGATATAATCATGTATAATCACATAATGTTCATTAACAGCAAAGTTATCCTTGTATCCATTAATTATTGATATGTACATTGAATTACAATTAATCTAATGTTATATACAGTATATAGCTATCTTTCATATATATTCAACAATAGACAGATAAGATAAGATAGAGCTTTATTGTCTCCCTTGGGAGAAATTTGTCTTGGGCATCGAGATAATAAACATAAAACATTCAGGTCAATCACTCATAGATACAGAACAGAGATCACATATCACATGGCAAAGAAACAAACAAGAAACATACAGGTACAGCACTTTCCCCATTGCACATATCCCTATTGCATTCATACATCATCAAATATTGCAGTTTTCCCTATTGTATTTATACATAAATCAAATATTGCACCTTCCCTACTGCATTCATACACAAATCAAATATTGCACTTTCCCTATTGCTTTTATGTATCTATTTTTACATTCATGTATTTATTACCACATGTATTTATTGCTGTATTTATTCCCACATTCATTTATTCATACTTGTGTCATGTTCCGTTCTTGTCTGATAAGGAACAGCAGGGGGTGCTGTTGCAGTGTGAGTGCAGATATACAGTACAGTATATAGCTATCTTTCATATATATATTCAACAATATACAGTATCCTTCCTGCAGCATATATAACACAGTTTATCATACTGAGCAACGATCACTTATCATGCATGTCTGATAAGGAACAGCAGGGGGTGCTGTTGCAGTGTGAGTGAGTGCAGATATACAGTACTGTATATAGCTATCTTTAATAGATATTCTACAATATACAGTATCCTTCCTGCAGCAGCATATAACACAGTTTATCATATCATACTGAGCAACATGTAACATAAAGATATGTATATCACATAATATAGGATAGGACTTTAGGGGTGTATATTAACAAATACACTTTGGTTTTGCAATGTAGAGTACCAGTTTGTTATTGTTGACCCAGTCTGCTATGGCTTTAATCTCTATTTTAAGTAGATTGTTTAACTCACTGCATGTTGATGCTGTACTGTATATTGTGGAATCATCAGCATACATTATTACACTGGACTGGAGGTGATCTCTGTTTGGGATTGTGTTCACCTGGTGCCCTGTGATGGCTCCTCCCCCCTCACCTGTGTCTAATTGCTCCCCCCTCACCTGTGTCTTGTTAGTCTGTGTGTGTATGTAGGTGCTGTGCTTGTAGGGTTAGCGGGGTGTGAGATCTTTGTGGCTGGCTGCAGGCTGTGTGCAGGGAGAAACAGCAGATTGAGGCTGTGTGTCATGTGTTCATGATTTTTAATAAAGGCCCACAGCGGGTTGTATTTGGGATTTGTGCCTCTGGCTCCTTACTTGGTCGGGCCGCTCAACGGTGAGTCTCACACCATTCATGCAGCAGTTGTTGAGAACTTATTGAAATCACTACTAGTATTATTGACTCACTGCTAGCTACCAACAATAAAATGCCACTTGTACAGAAATATATATAATGAAGTGTTTTATTGAACACTTTTATTTATTTATACATTCATGTATTTATTACCACATTTATTTATTGATGTGTTTATTCCCACATTCATTTCTTCATACTTGTGTCATGTTCCGTTCTTGTCTGATAACGAACAGCAGGGGGTGATGTTGCAGTGTGAGTGAGTGGCTGGCTGGCTGCATGTAAAGTGTTTTGCTCAGTGTCCATATCATGTATGTGTCTAATGTTTTTGTATGAACCAAGTCAATATCAAAGCACTTGTAATATATGACCTAATATGACATGCGTGAGTTGTTTAGTTTATCTTATAGCCTATGAATGTTCAAAGTGAACAATGAGACAGAGGTGACGTTGTCCCCGCTGCAACTGTCTTTGCGCTGTCACTGGGACAACATTAACCGTGCTTAGTTAGTGATAGAATTAGTTGCCGTGCAACTAGGTGTTACCTTTTTACTAACGGTATGTCGGCACCGAAACCGTAGTTTCTAATGCACACCGGATGTTTCTGACTTGGCTCGTTGTCAGCCTGTAACCAGCTGCCCAGACATTTCGAGCGGAAAAAAGGATGCAAACGGGTGCCGTGGGAAGAACCTCCGTTTATTGACGTTCTTCAGTTACATTGACACTGTATTGCATACATACAGACTAGACACTATTCCTTTTCTGACTAGTTTCTCTAGACTTTCGTCTCTCTCTTCATACCTCCGCACTTCGCCTTGGCCATCACATTGTACACACACACAGAGTCCAAAACCCACAACCCCTTGCGGCTGCTACTCTTAAAGTGACAGGCCAAGCATGTGACGTAGGAGAGGAGTTATTGATGGTGTTTCAAAGAGTTAGTATTTGTCGAGCTTTTGTTTTGAAGGATATTTCTGAATATCTTGAATAGAAATACAACTAATTGATTAATTGGACATATAAGCGTACTTGTTGTTGCGTAGCCACTTACGGTCTGACAGACTTCCTTCACAATATTTTTAAATACAACTTCCGTTGATTGTTTGGCACAAGCGTTCTTGTGGCGTAATGTGCTGAGTGTGGCACTTTGGAGCGGGTGATCTCGTTTTCAAATCTTCCTTCAAAAATTCGATATTTTAACATTGACTCATTGCACATTGATTTTTTTGATACTTATTTCATCTTCCGTTCATCAAATCAGGTTTTTTATTTATATAGCACATATGTTGGTGCTGTAGCATGGTCAGTAGCTACTGGCATATATGTACTATAGCTTTTCCAGGGGGTCGAGCAGTGTCGTTCAATTAATCGAATTCGTGAACGCAAACAACAACATTTCTGTCTCTCACCTGTCTCTCTCTCACCTGTCTCTCTCTCACCTGTCTCTCTCTCACCTGTCTCTCTCTCACCTGTCTGTCTCTCACCTGTCTGTCTCTCACCTGTCTCTCTCTCACCTGTCTCTCTCTCACCTGTCTCTCTCTCACCTGTCTCTCTCTCACCTGTCTGTCTCTCACCTGTCTGTCTCTCACCTGTCTCTCTCTCACCTGTCTGTCTCTCACCTGTCTGTCTCTCACCTGTCTCTCTCTCACCTGTCTCTCTCTCACCTGTCTGTCTCTCACCTGTCTGTCTCTCACCTGTCTGTCTCTCACCTGTCTCTCTCTCAGGTGTTCCAGGAGGAGAAGTACCTGAAGGAGGCATCAGACTGCTCGGAGGTGATCTGGCAGAGAGGTTTCCTGAGGAAAGGATACGGACTCTGCCACGGCACGGCAGGGAACGGATTCATCTTCCTGTCCCTGTACCGGAGGACGAAGGAGAGGAAGCACCTGTACAGGGCCTGCAAGGTGAGGACATTTAAATAGAGATATATATATATATAAATATATATATGTATGTATATATGGCAATATGAAAGAAAAATACACACTCTAATTTAAATAGTTTTTATTAGTAAATAATGATGTTCAAAATAAAATAGTCCCTCTGTTGCCTTCTGCACGAAACATAGTGCGAGGTGGTTGCTATGCAACAACACTAACAGCTAGCGAACATATTCACAACATACTTTTCACAACAAGTCAGTATCCCTCCACGTCTGAGAAAAGCAACAACCGTTACAGCTGTTACATTGCGTCCGTTAGGAAACTAACTAACTAACAAAGCTTAAGATGGAAACATGTAAGGGATAATGTGCAGCAAGGACGTATTGACCGTTGTTAAGGACGCTCACATCTGCAGAAAGAAGTCCGGTCGATTTAACTGTATACAGTTCGGCTGAAAAGCAAACTGCGACAAGAAAACAGCGGAGAAGTAACGGGGCAGAAACCCTCCTTTTTACACAAAGGTCCAGACATAGACATCAAACGGCAAAACATATTCAGTGTGCAGTTCCTTTGGCATTAGGGCAGGGGTATCTAGATACTTCCCAAAGTCTGACATCATGAATTGTGCTACTTTTAAAGCAAGCAACCATGTTTTCAAATCTGTAATCAAAAAGGTCCGCAAAAACGCTATCGACCAATCAGATTGCTTGATTTGACTTGTCCGTTTTATAAATATATTTACATTTCGTCCGTTACGAAACAAACTTGCAAAGCTTAAGATGGAAACATTTAAGGTTAACTTGGACCTCCGGGGGGGTCTTACTATGGAGGAGTGGATTGAGCAGTGCCTATCTCCAGAAAGCACCTAAACGACGACATGCAGAGCTACGTGAAGAGCAGGTAGACCAACTGGAAAAGTACCACCATTCAAAAGCTTTCTGATGCGGGTCTTGAAACAAAGCAGAGAAATGATGACCGTTAGTGGCCACAGGTGAGAAAGCTCTCTCCAGAGCTACTGGAAGCCCAATCTCGGGGACCGGAGAAAGTGGAGCAATATTCTCTCCACGCCAAGCAACAGCCTAGAACAACCTCAACCTATACAAGTAACCACGTAAGCCATGCTACTGATGCTGGACAAGTTTTCAGTGGCTGCACAATAAACAACATACACATGAATGTAAATAAATAGCTAAATAATGGATCAACGCTCTCTGTCTAATTTGTTCGCTAGCTGTTGTTAGTGTTGTTGCATAGCAACCACCTCACACTATGTTTCGTGCAGAAGGCAACGGAGGGACTATTTTATTTTGAACATCATTATTTACTAATAAAAACTATTTAAATTAGAGTGTATTTTTATTTCATAATGCCACACTTGGTAACCGTTTCATAAAAGCAATAGCTCACGACAGGCCGTGATATATATTATGTCACAGCTAAGGGGGTTGTCGACCCTCCGCTTCGCGTCGGGCCGAACCACGCCCCTTAGCTGTGATATAAGGAGCATATACCACGGCCTGTCGTGAGCTATTGCTTAATTATCCCTTACATGTTTCCATCTTGAGCTTTGTTAGTTAGTTAGTTTCGTAACGGACGTAATGTAACAGCTGTAACGGTTGTAGCTTTTCTCAGACGCTGAGGGATACTGACTTGTTGTGAAAAGTTGCTGCAGTCTCAGGGCGGTTGTCAGTCAGGAAGCAGCTCTGTTTCCAGAATAAAAGCAGCAGGAGACTCCCTTCAGATTTATTATCCTGCATCTTCCAGAATGTTTTTATTGATGACGGACATTTTTCTGTGACCAGTGTTTCTGATGTTTTGCAGAACTAAGTCTCAGTCCTGCAGCGCTGTGAACCAAAGTTGGTGTAGGAAGAGAAAATCTTATCAGAAAATCACAATTCAGGTTTTTCCTAACATGCAGCTGCATTAGCAAACAATCCATCATGCTGGCCTTCTCAGTCCTGCAGCGCTGTGAACGGTGTTATTCGGGAGTGGAGATGCAGAACACTTATTCCACTTTAAAGTCTAGCAGAGAAATCCATCAGGGTTCAGGGTCCAAGAGGGTTTTCTGTAGAAGGAGTTGTAGATGTGTGTGACATGTCAATCACAATGACAGTGAGGGGGGGCGGCCTTTAAATGCTTTCACTTACTTCGCCAAATCAGAATCCTTCATTCGTCCTGCAGCGGAAACTATATAGCGATTAAAGACAAGTGCATTTGATATAAAGAGACAGCAGGCATGCATCAGGACAACCAGTGCACATACGGCCTGTAGCAGGATTTCAAAGCAGAAAGTGGGCATGTGAAAGTAATGAAGGGTAAGAACATGTTATTCTGTAATCAGACTAAATGAGGTCCTTAATGTGTGTTTTCCTCAGTTTGCAGAGTGGTGTCTGGACTACGGGACTCACGGCTGCCGGATCCCAGACAGACCCTACTCTCTGTTCGAGGGTAAAACTCTTTCAAACACCTCCGTTAAAATGTGATAATATCATCTGTCGATCCATGCAGCAGCAGCAGCTCTGTGGTGAGAGCAGTCAGTCCGTCAGAAACACCAGCAGAGGATACATGAGATCAAAACACTGATATTTGATGATTTATTGACCTTATTTTACTGAAATATGGGAAGAAAATGTGTCTCATAATGCAAACTGAATTCAATTAGGATTTAGGATTTAAAATCAATAACCGTGAGGTAATTGCACACTAAATGTTAATAATATCCTACTTTTAAATGTTGTTCGCTGTAGTTAAAGGTCCCATGTCATGGCCATTTCCACTGATCATAATTCCATTGTTGAGGTCTACTAGAATAGATTTATATTGTGCATTTCTCCAAACTCACATTGGTTTCTCATACAGCATTTCTCCAAACTCACATTGGTTTCTCATACAGCATCTCTCCAAACTCACATTGGTTTCTCATACAGCATCTCTGTAAACTACGTGTATTCACTGAATTTCACTCTCTGCCTTTAACGGCTCGTTGTAGCTCCAATAGCTCCAGCCCCCCCCCCCCTCCCTGTGAGCACAGTGTGCTCTGATTGGTCGGGACGTTGTGAATCGCGCTGAGCTCCGTGGAGGTGTTGTTTCCTTGTTAGCATACATAGCGAAACACAGCCAAACTCATCCTGAGCACACACAAAGTCACAGCCGAAGTAAAAACAATAAGTGTGGCTTGATATTGAGTAAGAAAAAGGTTGATAAACGCTGTGAGAATGGGTCTGCAGAGAGAATCTCGCCGCGATCCCAACTGTCTGTTATCAGCCTGCAGCCAGGGAGGAGAAATCAGCTGAGCTGCTCCCTGCACACAGATGTGTGTGTGAGGAAGTCCGTGGATTGGTCAATTTGGACCAATCAGCGGGGGCTTAACGTAACGGCTCCACGGATTGGTCCATTTCGTTCCGGGTACGGCTTGACATCATGCCGTACCCGGAACGAAATGGAAGAATCAAATGCACAATGACGTATCTCCAGTGGCGACTGGTCATTAGGGGCAGGTGGGGCACAGCCCCACCTAGTGTCAGCAGAAAGTATTACAAATAATGATTACAAAAATGCAAAAAAAAAAATAAAAAAATATATAAAATATATTTTAAGATCATGTTTAATCATCTGATTCGTCTGTACATTGCTGTTTTAGTCTGTGTTCTTCTAATTAGTGTGTCTACAGTCACAGTGTGTGCCTATTGAGCTGTTTAGAGCCATGTGGGACAAAACCTGATTATGCCCCTTCCTCTCGCTGTGAAGTCAACGGTGACTGTAAAAACTTCACTGCGCATGCTCAGAGTATTTTGTAATGAAATGTGTGTGGCAAAAAAATAATGACCAGAGGGGCATGGAGCTACCATCCCCACCATACGTCATCTCAAATCATTCAGAGCTGATTGGCTGTAAGTACGTGTGCCGCGAAAAGTGTGCTGTGTGAAGAGGAGACGAGAGAGCTGCAGTGGCGCGTCCTAAAACCAGGAAGTAAGCACAAAAAAGCAATGAGATTTCTCCAGAGGATTTTAGAAAATAGCTCGAAATAAGATCTGTGGGAAACGTACCTGTTAGATAAATGCACGTTTTGATTAGCCGGATAACATCCACATGTCTACCCTACTTATATAATTTTTTTATCATAAATCTATGGATTAGATTTATGATAGACTTTTGAAACTACAAGAACATAAGGAGGACTTTTACAAAAAAGTAATAGAAATGTTTGTCCAGAAGGATAGGCAAATGGACTTCATCTTCAAGTCAAGGTAAGACCGCCATTTTATTGAAAATGGGATCTTACTAAGAGAGAACAATTCAATATTTAAATGATAAAATGACATTTTTTGGGTATCCTTTTGTTGAACTGTCTGTTTAAAATTAATCGAAGCATCAGACAAAAAAAGCTTTTGAAAATAATATTATATTTTGGTTTAGGTCAAAATATAATATTTGTAAACCTGAAGAGTCAGTGCCAGTGCCTCACCAGCCATGAACCTCACTGCACGTCACTGCAGAAGCTTATATATAGACATCTAAGTTTTTTGTGCCCCACCACTTTTGTACATATAAAAACGCCACTGCGTATCTCCAACGAGGTGTTTTGGGGAGGTCTTTTCTGTGTTAGAGTTTTACTCGCTACACGGTGTACTTTGAGGGTTTTTGACTCTGCACACCGTTTACATGCATACAAACCTTCATAACACACAAGGGGACGGGTAATAACCGGAAAAGCATGACATGGGAGCTTTAAGCCCTTCAGTGTCTTATCTAAATGCAGTATATTTAGAGATGCAGACATTTATACCTTTTATTATAATAATAAATCAGGTAATAAGTCGGGTAATAAATCAGGTAATAAGTCGGGTAATAAGTCAGGGGTAATAAATCAGGTAATAAGTCAGGTAATAAGTCAAGGGTAATAAATCAGGTAATAAGTCAGGGGTAATAAATCAGGTAATAAGTCGGGTAATAAATCAGGTAATAAGTCGGGTAATAAATCAGGTAATAAGTCGGGTAATAAGTCAGGGGTAATAAATCAGGGTAATAAGTCAGGGGTAATAAATCAGGTAATAAGTCAGGGGTAATAAGTCAGGTAATAAGTCAGGTAATAAGTCAGGGGTAATAAATCAGGTAATAAGTCAGGTAATAAGTCGGGTAATAAATCAGGTAATAAGTCGGGTAATAAATCAGGTAATAAGTCAGGGGTAATAAATCAGGTAATAAGTCGGGTAATAAGTCAGGGGTAATAAATCGGGTAATAAGTCAGGGGTAATAAATCAGGTAATAAGTCAGGTAATAAGTCAGGGGTAATAAATCAGGTAATAAGTCAGGGGTAATAAATCAGGTAATAAGTCGGGGGTAATAAATCAGGTAATAAGTCAGGGGTAATAAATCAGGTAATAAGTCAGGGGTAATAAATCAGGTAATAAGTCAGGGGTAATAAATCAGGTAATAAGTCAGGTAATAAGTCGGGGGTAATAAATCAGGTAATAAGTCGGGGGTAATAAATCAGGTAATAAGTCAGGGGTAATAAATCAGGTAATAAGTCGGGTAATAAGTCAGGTAATAAGTCAGGGGTAATAAGTCCGGTAATAAGTCCTTAGTCTGGTGGCAGCTTCAGTTTCAGATCGTAGAGAACTCTTTGGCCCAATCCCAAACCACTCCCTCGACCCTACCCCTCCGTGGCGGAGTGAACTCCGTCTGTAGCCACACTCGCAGCTCAACGAGGCTCCCTCCTGTCAGATGGAGGGAGTAAATACAGCGGCAAGCTTTGGGACAAACTCCCCTCTCTCCGGCAGAAACAGGAAATGCCGTAACTGTATGTAACAACGGTTTCAAATCAGCATCTCTTAGACAAAAAATGTAAATTAATAACTCAAATAAAACTCCAAACATCTTTCATTGTGTTACTTTTCTGTAAAGCTCTTTTAGTTTTAAACCTGATATTTATAAGCTTCTTAGTTTTTGCAACAGTCTGTAAATATACACAACTTTATAATAAAATGCACACATTTACCTTTTTCTAGACTAAACACAGGTATTTTTTTATTTATTTATTTTTTATTTAACCTTTATTTAACCAGATAAAAAACATTGAGATAAAATCTCATTTTCAATGCTGACCTGGCCAAGAAGGCAGCAACGTTACACATAACACATAACAATTAACTCCTTAGGGTATCTGGAACCTTTATGACTTATTCAAGTAGGCCAAAGAGAGAGCATATCTGTGCTACAATAAGGGACTGCTGGGATTTGAACCCAGGATCTCCTGTTTACTAGACAGGCACTTTAACCAACTAAGCTACATCAACCTCTTAAATAGTTCTTCTTTTGAATCAAAGTAGGGGATATTCCAGTTTGCTTTACCTGTGGAAGGAGGTAAAACAACCCGGGGAAGTGCGAGGGGCTGTTCATTAATGGGTCAGTTAATTAATGAACATTTCTGAGTTTTATTTTTCAGGCAAAATGTACTGTAGAATTGTCTTTTTCAGTCAGGATGGCCGAGCGGTCTAAGGCGCTGCGTTCAGGTCGCAGTCTCCTCTGGAGGCGTGGGTTCGAATCCCACTTCTGACAAATGGTGTTTTTCACTGTAACATTCAGTGAGACATGATCTTGGGAAAACATCCGGTGTGCATTAGAAACTACGGTTTCGGTGCCGACATACCGTTAGTAAAAAGGTAACACCTAGTTGCACGGCAACTAATTCTATCACTAACTAAGCACGGTTAATGTTGTCCCAGTGACAGCGCAAAGACAGTTGCAGCGGGGACAACGTCACCTCTGTCTCATTGTTCACTTTGAACATTCATAGGCTATAAGATAAACTAAACAACTCACGCATGTCATATTAGGTCATATATTACAAGTGCTTTGATATTGACTTGGTTCATACAAAAACATTAGACACATACATGATATGGACACTGAGCAAAACACTTTACATGCAGCCAGCCAGCCACTCACTCACACTGCAACATCACCCCCTGCTGTTCGTTATCAGACAAGAACGGAACATGACACAAGTATGAAGAAATGAATGTGGGAATAAACACATCAATAAATAAATGTGGTAATAAATACATGAATGTATAAATAAATAAAAGTGTTCAATAAAACACTTCATTATATATATTTCTGTACAAGTGGCATTTTATTGTTGGTAGCTAGCAGTGAGTCAATAATACTAGTAGTGATTTCAATAAGTTCTCAACAACTGCTGCATGAATGGTGTGAGACTCACCGTTGAGCGGCCCGACCAAGTAAGGAGCCAGAGGCACAAATCCCAAATACAACCCGCTGTGGGCCTTTATTAAAAATCATGAACACATGACACACAGCCTCAATCTGCTGTTTCTCCCTGCACACAGCCAGCCACAAAGATCTCACACCCCGCTAACCCTACAAGCACAGCACCTACATACACACACAGACTAACAAGACACAGGTGAGGGGGGAGCAATTAGACACAGGTGAGGGGGGAGGAGCCATCACAGGGCACCAGGTGAACACAATCCCAAACAGAGATCACCTCCAGTCCAGTGTAATAATGTATGCTGATGATTCCACAATATACAGTACAGCATCAACATGCAGTGAGTTAAACAATCTACTTAAAATAGAGATTAAAGCCATAGCAGACTGGGTCAACAATAACAAACTGGTACTCTACATTGCAAAACCAAAGTGTATTTGTTAATATACACCCCTAAAGTCCTATCCTATATTATGTGATATACATATCTTTATGTTACATGTTGCTCAGTATGATATGATAAACTGTGTTATATGCTGCTGCAGGAAGGATACTGTATATTGTAGAATATCTATTAAAGATAGCTATATACAGTACTGTATATCTGCACTCACTCACACTGCAACAGCACCCCCTGCTGTTCCTTATCAGACATGCATGATAAGTGATCGTTGCTCAGTATGATAAACTGTGTTATATATGCTGCAGGAAGGATACTGTATATTGTTGAATATATATATGAAAGATAGCTATATACTGTACTGTATATCTGCACTCACACTGCAACAGCACCCCCTGCTGTTCCTTATCAGACAAGAACGGAACATGACACAAGTATGAATAAATGAATGTGGGAATAAATACAGCAATAAATACATGTGGTAATAAATACATGAATGTAAAAATAGATACATAAAAGCAATAGGGAAAGTGCAATATTTGATTTGTGTATGAATGCAGTAGGGAAGGTGCAATATTTGATTTATGTATAAATACAATAGGGAAAACTGCAATATTTGATGATGTATGAATGCAATAGGGATATGTGCAATGGGGAAAGTGCTGTACCTGTATGTTTCTTGTTTGTTTCTTTGCCATGTGATATGTGATCTCTGTTCTGTATCTATGAGTGATTGACCTGAATGTTTTATGTTTATTATCTCGATGCCCAAGACAAATTTCTCCCAAGGGAGACAATAAAGCTCTATCTTATCTTATCTGTCTATTGTTGAATATATATGAAAGATAGCTATATACTGTATATAACATTAGATTAATTGTAATTCAATGTACATATCAATAATTAATGGATACAAGGATAACTTTGCTGTTAATGAACATTATGTGATTATACATGATTATATCAAATCAAATCAAATCAGGTTTTATTTATAAAGCACATTTAAAAGCGATTTTTGGTCGAGCCAAAGTGCTGTACATGTAATAAAAAAAACACATTACTACAAAACACAATAAACGACAATAAATTACAACAGATATAACTTAAAAAAAAAAAAAAAATAAGAATAAAACACACGGAAAAGTCAGAAGTCGTGCTCCGCTCTAATTAGAAAGCCAGAGAGAAGAAGTGAGTTTTTAGAGTGGATTTAAAAACCCCTACGGTCTGGGCCGACCTCACATGGAGGGGCAAAGTGTTCCAGAGCCTAGGGCCAGCTGCTGCGAAGGCTCGGTGCCCTCGGGTTTTGAGCCTGGTTTTGGGCACTACCAGCAGCAGCTGGTCAGCATATGTGTAGATAAGCTGTATAAATAATGGTTAACATGTCACAAATCATAAACAAATCTGGGACTGTCTGCAGAACCTAACAGGGAAAGGGCATAAAAGATTATCTCGAGCCGGTTTCTCAAACTTACCTACCCCACCTTTAATTATTTAAATAATATTTAAGCTTCTTATAAGTGAAAATGTTTAAAAGAGAAGGGTTAGAAAAAGTGTCTTTACTATAGGAAATATGCATTACACAGTTGCCTACAATGATATGCAGGCATTTCTTTACATTTTATTTTTGTTAACGAGAAACATCTGTTAGAACAGGCCCAGCCGAAATTACATTGGCCCTACCCAAAATTTAAATCCTGGCGCCGCAGCTGCTGTATTCCCCAGCCTCCTCTGGAGGCGTGGGTTCGAATCCCACTTCTGACAAATGGTGTTTTTCACTGTAACATTCAGTGAGACATGATCTTGGGAAAGAAATGTAAGCATATTGTTACAAGACAGCCCATGACCAAATCCAGTGTTGCAAGAGCTGTATTGGTTAAATGCTAAATGCTAAATGATGTTGCTGACTTGGTTACTACAAAAAAAAGACACAGAAAAACCTACAAGGATCTACAAGGTGACTCTAAATAGACCGAGAAAAACAAGTATATGCGGACTTTGTTTTTATTTAGCCCAAACCAGTTCATTTTATTCACCTCTATTCTGCCCGGCAACAGTCAAAAAATAGTCATATCGAGTAAAGCAACACAACACAAATAACCTGGGTTTGGAACAGTAACATAATATTGTTAATATTGTGAAAAAAAGTCATCTTTTTCAATGATTACAGTTTTTTTCAGTTGCTAACACACTAAAATGACACGTACAGCACATGGTTAAAACACACCTGTTAGCTATCCTGGTTCCAAAATCCAACATGGAAGCTGCTGAAATGTCGGTTCTCCCAGGTTCCAAATGTTCAAACAATCCGTCATCCACATTTTTGACAGCGTTGGATTCAAAGAGGTGAGCAGAGTGGCGCTTCGGAAGCGTGCTGGGCCAATAACCCAGAGGTCGATGCATCGAAACCATCCTCTGCTAATTGTAAAAGCTTTGGGTCAGTAGGGTCCTTGTCCTTTCCATCCTTATTCAGAAGGAAACACGTTTACAAGACAAAGCATCCATTATCGAAAATGTTAAATTGCTTAACTCTTTAGTGCCAAAGTGGACACTATATTGTGTCGCAAGAAGCTTTTGCAAACATTGTTGCAATACCGAGGCTTGACAACTTTTTGGTTTCAATTAACTCCTTAGGGTATCTGGAACCTTTATGACTTATTCAAGTAGGCCAAAGAGAGAGCATATTTGTGCTACAATAAGGCACTGCTGGGATTTGAACCCAGGATCTCCTGTTTACTAGACAGGCACTTTAACCAACTAAGCCACAGCACCCTTTTAAATAGTTCTTCTTTTGAATCAAAGTAGGGGATATTCCAGTTTGCTTTACCTGTGGAAGGAGGTAAAACAACCCGGGGAAGTGCGAGGGGCTGTTCATTAATGGGTCAGTTAATTAATGAACATTTCTGAGTTTTATTTTTCAGGCAAAATGTACTGTAGAATTGTCTTTTTCAGTCAGGATGGCCGAGCGGTCTAAGGCGCTGCGTTCAGGTCGCAGTCTCCTCTGGAGGCGTGGGTTCGAATCCCACTTCTGACAAATGGTGTTTTTCACTGTAACATTCAGTGAGACATGATCTTGGGAAAGAAATGTAAGCATATTGTTACAAGACAGCCCATGACCAAATCCAGTGTTGCAAGAGCTGTATTGGTTAAATGCTAAATGCTAAATGCTGCTGCTGACTTGGTTACTACAAAAAAAAGACACAGAAAAACCTACAAGGATCTACAAGGTGACTCTAAATAGACCGAGAAAAACAAGTATATGCGGACTTTGTTTTTATTTAGCCCAAACCAGTTCATTTTTTTTCACCTCTATTCTGCCCGGCAACAGTCGAAAAATAGTCATATCGAGTAAAGCAACACAACACAAATAACCTGGGTTTGGAACAGTAACATAATATTGTTAATATTGTGAAAAAAAGTCATCTTTTTCAATGATTACAGTTTTTTTCAGTTGCTAACACACTAAAATGACACGTACAGCACATGGTTAAAACACACCTGTTAGCTATCCTGGTTCCAAAATCCAACATGTAAGCTGCTGAAATGTCGGTTCTCCCAGGTTCCAAATGTTCAAACAATCCGTCATCCACATTTTTGACAGCGTTGGATTCAAAGAGGTGAGCAGAGTGGCGCAGCGGAAGCGTGCTGGGCCCATAACCCAGAGGTCGATGGATCGAAACCATCCTCTGCTAATTGTAAAAGCTTTGGGTCAGTAGGGTCCTTGTCCTTTCCATCCTTATTCAGAAGGAAACACGTTCACAAGACTAAGCATCCATTATCGAAAATGTTAAATTGCTTAACTCTTTAGTGCCAAAGTGGACACTATATTGTGTCGCAAGAAGCTTTTGCAAACATTGTTGCAATACCGAGGCTTGACAACTTTTTGGTTTCAATTAACTCCTTAGGGTATCTGGAACCTTTATGACTTATTCAAGTAGGCCAAAGAGAGAGCATATTTGTGCTACAATAAGGCACTGCTGGGATTTGAACCCAGGATCTCCTGTTTACTAGACAGGCACTTTAACCAACTAAGCCACAGCACCCTTTTAAATAGCTCTTCTTTTGAATCAAAGTAGGGGATATTCCAGTTTGCTTTACCTGTGGAAGGAGGTAAAACAACCCGGGGAAGTGCGAGGGGCTGTTCATTAATGGGTCAGTTAATTAATGAACATTTCTGAGTTTTATTTTTCAGGCAAAATGTACTGTAGAATTGTCTTTTTCAGTCAGGATGGCCGAGCGGTCTAAGGCGCTGCGTTCAGGTCGCAGTCTCCTCTGGAGGCGTGGGTTCGAATCCCACTTCTGACAAATGGTGTTTTTCACTGTAACATTCAGTGAGACATGATCTTGGGAAAGAAATGTAAGCATATTGTTACAAGACAGCCCATGACCAAATCCAGTGTTGCAAGAGCTGTATTGGTTAAATGCTAAATGCTGCTGCTGACTTGGTTACTACAAAAAAAAGACACAGAAAAACCTACAAGGATCTACAAGGTGACTCTAAATAGACCGAGAAAAACAAGTATATGCGGACTTTGTTTTTATTTAGCCCAACCAGTTCATTTTTTTTCACCTCTATTCTGCCCGGCAACAGTCGAAAAATAGTCATATCGAGTAAAGCAACACAACACAAAGTAACCTGGGTTTGGAACAGTAACATAATATTGTTAATACTTTAACCAACTAAGCCACAGCACCCTTTTAAATAGCTCTTCTTTTGAATCAAAGTAGGGGATATTCCAGTTTGACACGGGTTCGGGTTCCAAAATCCAACATGTAAGCTGCTGAAATGTCGGTTCTCCCAGGTTCCAAATGTTCAAACAATCCGTCATCCACATTTTTGACAGCGTTGGATTCAAAGAGGTGAGCAGAGTGGCGCAGCGGAAGCGTGCTGGGCCCATAACCCAGAGGTCGATGGATTGAAACCATCCTCTGCTACACTGTAAACCCGAATGTTCAAAATAATTAAATAGATTAATTATTGTGAACTTAAATAAAAAAAAAAGTTCTACTAACTTCAATATATTCAGTTCCTGTGACTGTTCTTCCTTTTTGACTTAATTACACTGATAATCTTTGATTAACTTGAACTATTTGGCAGATTAAGTAAGCATCACTTAAACATATACATTGAACTGTACTAATTTCTAATCATTATTGTGTGTCTGATGTCACTAACCGTCGCTAACCGTCACTACTGTCGAAACCGGGATGAAGCACGCGGGTAATACCTGCAATAAGGTGGATCTTCACACTTAATTTCCACACTTTCCGGTGGTAATCAGCATCATTGGTGAGTGCAATATTCATATTTCTTCACTTTTTCATATTTCTTCACTTTTTCAAATATTTTGAGATTAAACATGTGAAAGAGAGTGTTGATGTTAGCCAGATACATGCATGTTAGCTAGCATTATTAGCCAGAGGTTGAGTCAGCAGATTCACAGAAATTGAATTATTTGCACAGTTACTGTATAATGTTAACTTGTAGTAACAGATGTAGTTGTGGAAACTGTTGGTGCCAAAGTAGGGCTGTCACTTTTTGTTGTACGTTGAAATGTTCGTTAAAACATGATGAAAAATGTCATTGCCCCTAAGCTAATTATGTATTCAAAAAGTTCAGCCAAATGCATTGTGGTTGTGGATGCTCGTAGTGACGGCAGCTGTTGAAACACTAACAGAACAGGTAGGTTTCCTAATAAAAGCCTTCAATGTTAGTTTAATCAATTTATACTCAAATGTGTGTCATAATATCCCCAACCATTTACTACGAGCAACCCCGAACGCATTGGACTGAAAGTCACTATTTAACACCTCCTCAAACCGAAACTTTTTGCTAACATTTAGCTGTTTGCTAACAGTTAGCAAGCTAACGTTTTCATCCACTGTAAACCACGAGGCGCGGAGGGTTGTGTGCTTCCTCCGTGCTCTCCTCGCTGCCGCTGAATTAAGAGACCCGCTGCTAAAGTTTAACACTCTCCTTCACCCAGGTTTCAACCTCTTTATACGGTTTCAACGAGCGTGAGGCCACACACACGGGACGGAGCAGAGCAGAGACAGGTAATGTTAAATTGAATATAACGATGTCAGTTATAAACAGGCTCGGTAGTGAACGCTTGTCCATTTGTTGTCCATTAATTCATCATTTACCATACTAACATTTCCCCAATGGATGTTTAAGAATGTATTAAGCAGTAGCTTACATTACATTTTAAATATAGGATTTGTTCAGCTTTAGTCTGAAGGGGATAAACCACACTGTAAACCACGAGGCGCGGAGGGTTGTGTGTGTTTGTGTTCCCTTCCTCGCTGCTGAATTACGAGAGCCGCTGCTAACGTTTAACACTCTTCTTCACCCAGGTTTCAACCTCTGTATACGGGTTCAACGAGCGCGAGGCCACACACACACACACATGGGGCAGAGCAGAGAAAGGTAATGTTAAAGTGAATATAATGATGTACGAGGGAACGAGGGATGCAAACTTGTCACCTTTCGGCGAAATTCGCCGTTTTGAATCCAAAATAGGTAGTTTGTGTTGTTCATGTAGATCTGCAATACAAATATTTTTGGGGTATGGGGGGGGGGGGAGTAATCTGCGGCTGCGAGCATGGTGTTATTTTTGTATATATTATAATGGGCACGAGCTGTGTGCTCGAGTCTTCCTGCCTGTCGGCCGAACTCTGCTGCTCCCCGATGAGGGTCTAACTTCAGCAGCTTGAGTAAAAGTAGAAGTACCAGAGTGTAGGAATACTCTGTTACAGTAAAAGTCCTGCATTCAAAATGTTCCTCAAGTGAAAGTAGAAAAGTATTATCATCAAAATATAGTTAAAGTAGCGACAGTAAAAGTAGTGTGCAGATTGGTCCATTTCAGAATAATATATATGATATGTTTTATAATGATTGATCATTAAAGTGTTCTCAAAGCTGGTAAAGGTGCAGCTAGTTTGAATGACTTTGTATACTGCAGGGTAGCTTGTGGATTTACTCCAGGTGGAACTAAAGTCTGATTTAACACTTGATTATATTTCACATCATTCATCCACATCTGTGAAGTAACTAAAGGCATTCAATACATGTAGTGGAGTAGAAGTACACAGTAGCAAAACATTTACATACTTAAGTAAAGTACAAGTATCTCAAAATTGTAAGTATAGTACTTGTTGAGTTTATGGACTTAGTTAACTGACTGCTACACAATTAAAGTAAATGCTTTTATATATTTCTATTAGATGTGACTCTTTGGCGTTTCTGTTATTAACTGCTTTAGTTGTTCTGACTGCTAAAATCATCTGTTATTCCTCATTTTAAAGCCGATATTCGGGGGGCTCGGATCCTTGTCACCTTTTTCATACCTGATGAGTTTGCATCCCTGGTTATAAACAGGCTCGGTAGTGAACGCTTGTCCATTTCTTGTCCATGAATTCATTTACCATACTAACAATATCTCAATGGATGTTTAAGAAGTTATTAGGCAGTAGCTTACATTACATTTTAAATATAGGATTTGTTCAGCTTTAGTCTGAAGGAGACAAACCTCTCTCTCTCTCTCTCTCTCTCTCTCTCTCTCTCTCTTCTCTCTCTCTCTCTCTCTTTCTGAAAGAAAGAAATAATCTATCATACTCGATAAATAATAAACTAAATGTATTAACTGTGAATATTTTTTATTTATCCAACATTAAAAGACCCAAGCCAGCCAAAGTCAACTTTCTACCCAACCTTCCCCAAGGAGAGGATCCCTCAAGTCTTGAGCACTTCAGGCAGACAATTGTTGAGGAAGACTGAGATGGACCTACCCCTCATTAAAAAGATGATGCAGACCACATTTGCACTGCGGCGACAGACCATAGTGAGGACGTGCCCGCCAGTGAACGAGCTCATGGACCTCTGGCCTGCTCTCAAAATGGAGTCTGAGGTAATATGGATTAGCTCTCTTTTTCCTGTTTTCTTCTTTATTGATAACATATGGCACATTCTGTGACTCTTATAGTGGCTATTTGCTGTATATAGGAGTGTAATAGATCTTCAAAGTTCCAGCTCCTTCCCTGTGGTGTAATGTAATGCAAGGAAAAGAACAGTCCAGCTGAAGTTCTCGTTCTTGCCACAGGGAAGGAACTGACTGGTCAAACTTGGAGGATCTATTACATTTGTAAGGAGGATACCACTTTAACCTAGTTTGATTTATTTTGAACTGACTAATTGACATTGCTGTATTGTCCTACTGCTCTGTTTTTTAAATAGGTGTATGCAGAGTTCCAACGGATTACCAACCAGAATCTGCCGAACACGTTCTACGCTGCTTTTGACCGCCATCTTCCTCGACTGATGGTCATATTTAGACAGAAGGCGTCCAAAACTGGGAAGACAGCTGAGGCTTTGGCTGAAATTTTCAAAATCCACGCTGAACAGGTAAAGAGATTATTTTACAATTCAAAGGTTGAACATCTAACGTTGATAGTCGACAGATTAAAAAAATATCTTTTGAATTTTACAATTAGCCCACTTTGTTTTTGCTATTGGTCTGATTGCATTAAAGATGTGAACAGGTTATCTGTGGATATATGTTCTGATTGGATTGTTGGATTGACAGGTTTGTTCAGTAAACTTCACAGTCAACAGTTTGTACGCTTATATTTTTATCGTTATAGGAATTACATGACATCAACACCAGGCGTACCACCGTTATCCATGCCCTTCCTGTGTATCTGCAAGAGGACACCTCTGGATTTTTCCGAACCTGCACAGTGAGTCTCCTTAATTAATTAACAGTACCACTCTATATTAAGTGAAGAGTTCATTAAAATACAAATATTTGTTGGCACTTATCCTGGTTCTGTCTATCCATCCATATAGTTTGTGTGATTTGCAGAGGTTTTGGTCTGTTTTCCTTCACCCAAATACAAATGAACTGAATCTGTTTTTTAGTTTGAAGCGATACTGAAGTTAAGTAAAACATTTATTGGATATGTTTTATCTCCTGGCACTTGGGTTCACTGGTCGCTCGTCTGATTATCACCTGTTTTTCACCTTTAAATGTGTAGTCTGTTGACAAAACAACTCTCTAAAACATAGTTCTAACTAAAATATGAACAACTTAGAAAACATATCTCCAAGAGTTGCAGTCAAAAGATATTGCCACACAGAAAATCAAGATTTGCCTGTGGCGCAGTGGATAGAGCATTGGTGTTCGGATCAAGGGAGCACAGGTTCAAACCCCACTGCAGTCAGCATGTCGTTGTGTCCCTGGGCAAGACACTTCACCCCAAATTGCTCCTGTGGGGATTGCCCACAGTATTGAGTATGTAAGTCGCTTTGGATAAAAGCGTCTAACAAGTAACATGTAATGTAATGTAATGCAGCTTTAGTATCTGGTTCCGGCCATTTGTTTAAGAAATTAAAACAGTCTAATCCCTTAAGCCAGTGGTTCTCAACCTGTACCACTGGTGGTACGCGGAGGAATCTGACATATAACAAGTAACATGTAATGTAATGTAATGTAATGCATGACCAACACCCAGTTTGTGATTATTATCTCTCTTTCATTAATTTAGGAAGAGTCCGAACCAGAGCTTGGAGGTGTTGCAGTGGCCCTCCTTACTGTCATCAGTGACAATGGCACAAGTCAAGTGCAATATCAGCCTGTGACCATCTCTGTCGTCATCGAAAATGACATTGTGGTCAGCCTCCCCAGACTTGCAGATGCATTCCTGGTAATGTTTGGACTAATTTATGCACTACACCTCAGCTATCCCAAAGGACTGACAAACACTTTCGAGTTCACTCAGAAGATTTTACTTGGTCTGGAAGATCGTAAATTGTCGCCCAAGTTGCAGACCCTCAAGAATGACTTGATGATGCATGTGTAGAAATCCATCTGAAAAACAGGTGTGGAGTGCGGCATTTTAAGGCATTTTCCCTCTACTTCAAAGTGATTTCCTTCTAAAAAAAAAAATGCCTTAAAAAAGTTGCTATTTCTGATAAACCGGCATTAATAATGTGAATGTGTGTTTATGCGTTTGTTTGTTGTTGTTGCTGCACTTTAACTCATCCAGGTGAAGATTTGATACTTGTTAATGTAATTCATTTACATTTTAGAGTTTTACAGTTAAAGGGTTCAGACTGTCATTGTGATTTGAAGTTGTTGCCCTGTTGCCATGTTGCCCTATTCAGGTTTTAACCAAAATGTGCCAGAAGTACAATTGCCTTTGCATTTTTTTTATTTTTTTTTATGATTACTTATTTTACTGTCTTGTAAATGTTAACAGGACAGCATGTTAAATAGGAGGGCTAGAAAATAAGACATTTACTAAAGCTGTTCAAGTTAGTCGCACTCGATTTAATTTAGGCAATCAGTTGCCTCAATGTTTTTAAGTTTTAAGTTATGTGATTTTGAGTTGACTAAGTCAATGTGTTTGGTTTGGTTGAAATAATAAATATTGAGGTCTGTTAACCCAAAAAAAAAGACTTTGAGTACTTTTTTTTAAAGTTCTGGTAACTTAATCCATTAGTAGAGGTGCATTCAAATGTTTAAGTCACGGTACCTGAACATATTAAAGTTGAATTAATAATAAATATTGAGTTCTGTTTACCCAAAAAAGACTGTTTGAGTACTTGTTTTTTTAAGTTCTGGTAACTTAATCCATTAGTAGAGGTGAATTCAAATGTTTAAGTCACAGTACCTGAATATATTTGAGTTGACTTAATAAGCCATTTTTAATTTGACTGTAATCAATAGGTACATATAGCATTTAATCCAATCATTTAAGTTCTTGAAAATTGTAAATTTTGAGTTCATTAACTTAAAATACTTAAGGCAATCAGTTGCCCTAATTTTTTTGAGTTAAGTTTACTTATTGGGGCTTACAGTGTAATTGTAAAAGCTTTGGGTCAGTAGGGTCCTTGTCCTTTCCATCCTTATTCAGAAGGAAACAAGTTTACAAGACAAAGCATCCATTATCGAAAATGTTAAATTGCTTAACTCTTTAGTGCCAAAGTGGACACTATATTGTGTCGCAAGAAGCTTTTGCAAACATTGTTGCAATACCGAGGCTTGACAACTTTTTGGTTTCAATTAACTCCTTTGGGTATCTGGAACCTTTATGACTTATTCAAGTAGGCCAAAGAGAGAGCATATCTGTGCTACAATAAGGCACTGCTGGGATTTGAACCCAGGATCTCCTGTTTACTAGACAGGCACTTTAACCAACTAAGCCACAGCACCCTTTTAAATAGTTCTTCTTTTGAATCAAAGTAGGGGATATTCCAGTTTGCTTTACCTGTGGAAGGAGGTAAAACAACCCGGGGAAGTGCGAGGGGCTGTTCATTAATGGGTCAGTTAATTAATGAACATTTCTGAGTTTTATTTTTCAGGCAAAATGTACTGTAGAATTGTCTTTTTCAGTCAGGATGGCCGAGGCGCTGCGTTCAGGTCGCAGTCTCCTCTGGAGGCGTGGGTTCGAATCCCACTTCTGACAAATGGTGTTTTTCACTGTAACATTCAGTGAGACATGATCTTGGGAAAGAAATGTAAGCATATTGTTACAAGACAGCCCATGACCAAATCCAGTGTTGCAAGAGCTGTATTGGTTAAATGCTAAATGCTAAATGCTGCTGCTGACTTGGTTACTACAAAAAAAAGACACAGAAAAACCTACAAGGATCTACAAGGTGACTCTAAATAGACTGAGAAAAACAAGTATATGCGGACTTTGTTTTTATTTAGCCCAAACCAGTTCATTTTTTTTCACCTCTATTCTGCCCGGCAACAGTCGAAAAATAGTCATATCGAGTAAAGCAACACAACACAAATAACCTGGGTTTGGAACAGTAACATAATATTGTTAATATTGTGAAAAAAAGTCATCTTTTTCAATGATTACAGTTTTTTTCAGTTGCTAACACACTAAAATGACACGTACAGCACATGGTTAAAACACACCTGTTAGCTATCCTGGTTCCAAAATCCAACATGTAAGCTGCTTAAATGTCGGTTCTCCCAGGTTCCAAATGTTCAAACAATCCGTCATCCACATTTTTGACAGCGTTGGATTCAAAGAGGTGAGCAGAGTGGCGCAGCGGAAGCGTGCTGGGCCCATAACCCAGAGGTCGATGGATCGAAACCATCCTCTGCTAATTGTAAAAGCTTTGGGTCAGTAGGGTCCTTGTCCTTTCCATCCTTATTCAGAAGGAAACACGTTCACAAGACTAAGCATCCATTATCGAAAATGTTAAATTGCTTAACTCTTTAGTGCCAAAGTGGACACTATATTGTGTCGCAAGAAGCTTTTGCAAACATTGTTGCAATACCGAGGCTTGACAACTTTTTGGTTTCAATTAACTCCTTAGGGTATCTGGAACCTTTATGACTTATTCAAGTAGGCCAAAGAGAGAGCATATTTGTGCTACAATAAGGCACTGCTGGGATTTGAACCCAGGATCTCCTGTTTACTAGACAGGCACTTTAACCAACTAAGCCACAGCACCCTTTTAAATAGTTCTTCTTTTGAATCAAAGTAGGGGATATTCCAGTTTGCTTTACCTGTGGAAGGAGGTAAAACAACCCGGGGAAGTGCGAGGGGCTGTTCATTAATGGGTCAGTTAATTAATGAACATTTCTGAGTTTTATTTTTCAGGCAAAATGTACTGTAGAATTGTCTTTTTCAGTCAGGATGGCCGTCTAAGGCGCTGCGTTCAGGTCGCAGTCTCCTCTGGAGGCGTGGGTTCGAATCCCACTTCTGACAAATGGTGTTTTTCACTGTAACATTCAGTGAGACATGATCTTGGGAAAGAAATGTAAGCATATTGTTACAAGACAGCCCATGACCAAATCCAGTGTTGCAAGAGCTGTATTGGTTAAATGCTAAATGCTGCTGCTGACTTGGTTACTACAAAAAAAAGACACAGAAAAACCTACAAGGATCTACAAGGTGACTCTAAATAGACCGAGAAAAACAAGTATATGCGGACTTTGTTTTTATTTAGCCCAAACCAGTTCATTTTTTTTCACCTCTATTCTGCCCGGCAACAGTCGAAAAATAGTCATATCGAGTAAAGCAACACAACACAAATAACCTGGGTTTGGAACAGTAACATAATATTGTTAATATTGTGAAAAAAAGTCATCTTTTTCAATGATTACAGTTTTTTTCAGTTGCTAACACACTAAAATGACACGTACAGCACATGGTTAAAACACACCTGTTAGCTATCCTGGTTCCAAAATCCAACATGTAAGCTGCTGAAATGTCGGTTCTCCCAGGTTCCAAATGTTCAAACAATCCGTCATCCACATTTTTGACAGCGTTGGATTCAAAGAGGTGAGCAGAGTGGCGCAGCGGAAGCGTGCTGGGCCCATAACCCAGAGGTCGATGGATCGAAACCATCCTCTGCTAATTGTAAAAGCTTTGGGTCAGTAGGGTCCTTGTCCTTTCCATCCTTATTCAGAAGGAAACACGTTCACAAGACTAAGCATCCATTATCGAAAATGTTAAATTGCTTAACTCTTTAGTGCCAAAGTGGACACTATATTGTGTCGCAAGAAGCTTTTGCAAACATTGTTGCAATACCGAGGCTTGACAACTTTTTGGTTTCAATTAACTCCTTAGGGTATCTGGAACCTTTATGACTTATTCAAGTAGGCCAAAGAGAGAGCATATCTGTGCTACAATAAGGCACTGCTGGGATTTGAACCCAGGATCTCCTGTTTACTAGACAGGCACTTTAACCAACTAAGCCACAGCACCCTCTTAAATAGTTCTTCTTTTGAATCAAAGTAGGGGATATTCCAGTTAGCTTTACCTGTGGAAGGAGGTAAAACAACCCGGGGAAGTGCGAGGGGCTGTTCATTAATGGGTCAGTTAATTAATGAACATTTCTGAGTTTTATTTTTCAGGCAAAATGTACTGTAGAATTGTCTTTTTCAGTCAGGATGGCCGAGCGGTCTAAGGCGCTGCGTTCAGGTCGCAGTCTCCTCTGGAGGCGTGGGTTCGAATCCCACTTCTGACAAATGGTGTTTTTCACTGTAACATTCAGTGAGACATGATCTTGGGAAAGAAATGTAAGCATATTGTTACAAGACAGCCCATGACCAAATCCAGTGTTGCAAGAGCTGTATTGGTTAAATGCTAAATGCTAATGCTGCTGACTTGGTTACTACAAAAAAAAGACACAGAAAAACCTACAAGGATCGACAAGGTGACTCTAAATAGACCGAGAAAAACAAGTACATGCGGACTTTGTTTTTATTTAGCCCAAACCAGTTCATTTTTTTTCACCTCTATTCTGCCCGGCAACAGTCGAAAAATAGTCATATCGAGTAAAGCAACACAACACAAGTAACCTGGGTTTGGAACAGTAACATAATATTGTTAATATTGTGAAAAAAAGTCATCTTTTTCAATGATTACAGATTTTTTCAGTTGCTAACACACTAAAATGACACGTACAGCACATGGTTAAAACACACCTGTTAGCTATCCTGGTTCCAAAATCCAACATGTAAGCTGCTGAAATGTCGGTTCTCCCAGGTTCCAAATGTTCAAACAATCCGTCATCCACATTTTTGACAGCGTTGAATTTAAAGAGGTGAGCAGAGTGGCGCAGCGGAAGCGTGCTGGGCCCATAACCCAGAGGTCGATGGATCGAAACCATCCTCTGCTAATTGTAAAAGCTTTGGGTCAGTAGGGTCCTTGTCCTTTCCATCCTTATTCAGAAGGAAACACGTTCACAAGACTAAGCATCCATTATCGAAAATGTTAAATTGCTTAACTCTTTAGTGCCAAAGTGGACACTATATTGTGTCGCAAGAAGCTTTTGCAAACATTGTTGCAATACCGAGGCTTGACAACTTTTTGGTTTCAATTAACTCCTTAGGGTATCTGGAACCTTTATGACTTATTCAAGTAGGCCAAAGAGAGAGCATATCTGTGCTACAATAAGGCACTGCTGGGATTTGAACCCAGGATCTCCTGTTTACTAGACAGGCACTTTAACCAACTAAGCCACAGCACCCTCTTAAATAGTTCTTCTTTTGAATCAAAGTAGGGGATATTCCAGTTTGCTTTACCTGTGGAAGGAGGTAAAACAACCCGGGGAAGTGCGAGGGGCTGTTCATTAATGGGTCAGTTAATTAATGAACATTTCTGAGTTTTATTTTTCAGGCAAAATGTACTGGAGAATTGCCTTTTTCAGTCAGGATGGCCGAGCGGTCTAAGGCGCTGCGTTCAGGTCGCAGTCTCCTCTGGAGGCGTGGGTTCGAATCCCACTTCTGACAAATGGTGTTTTTCACTGTAACATTCAGTGAGACATGATCTTGGGAAAGAAATGTAAGCATATTGTTACAAGACAGCCCAAGACCAAATCCAGTGTTGCAAGAGCTGTATTGGTTAAATGCTGAATGCTAAATGCTGCTGCTGACTTGGTTACTACAAAAAAAAGACACAGAAAAACCTACAAGGATCTACAAGGTGACTCTAAATAGACCGAGAAAAACAAGTATATGCGGACTTTGTTTTTATTTAGCCCAAACCAGTTCATTTTTTTTCACCTCTATTCTGCCCGGCAACAGTCGAAAAATAGTCATATCGAGTAAAGCAACACAACACAAATAACCTGGGTTTGGAACAGTAACATAATATTGTTAATATTGTGAAAAAAAGTCATCTTTTACAATGATTACAGTTTTTTTCAGTTGCTAACACACTAAAATGACACGTACAGCACATGGTTAAAACACACCTGTTAGCTATCCTGGTTCCAAAATCCAACATGTAAGCTGCTGAAATGTCGGTTCTCCCAGGTTCCAAATGTTCAAACAATCCGTCATCCACATTTTTGACAGCGTTGAATTTAAAGAGGTGAGCAGAGTGGCGCAGCGGAAGCGTGCTGGGCCCATAACCCAGAGGTCGATGGATCGAAACCATCCTCTGCTAATTGTAAAAGCTTTGGGTCAGTAGGGTCCTTGTCCTTTCCATCCTTATTCAGAAGGAAACACGTTCACAAGACTAAGCATCCATTATCGAAAATGTTAAATTGCTTAACTCTTTAGTGCCAAAGTGGACACGAAATTGTGTCGCAAGAAGCTTTTGCAAACATTGTTGCAATACCGAGGCTTGACAACTTTTTGGTTTCAATTAACTCCTTTGGGTATCTGGAACCTTTATGACTTATTCAAGTAGGCCAAAGAGAGAGCATGTCTGTGCTACAATAAGGCACTGCTGGGATTTGAACCCAGGATCTCCTGTTTACTAGACAGGCACTTTAACAAACTAAGCCACAGCACCCTCTTAAATAGTTCTTCTTTTGAATCAAAGTAGGGGATATTCCAGTTTGCTTTACCTGTGGAAGGAGGTAAAACAACCCGGGGAAGTGCGAGGGGCTGTTCATTAATGGGTCAGTTCATTAATGAACATTTCTGAGTTTTATTTTTCAGGCAAAATGTACTGGAGAATTGCCTTTTTCAGTCAGGATGGCCGAGCGGTCTAAGGCGCTGCGTTCAGGTCGCAGTCTCCTCTGGAGGCGTGGGTTCGAATCCCACTTCTGACAAATGGTGTTTTTCACTGTAACATTCAGTGAGACATGATCTTGGGAAAGAAATGTAAGCATATTGTTACAAGACAGCCCATGACCAAATCCAGTGTTGCAAGAGCTGTATTGGTTAAATGCTAAATGCTAAATGCTGCTGCTGACTTGGTTACTACAAAAAAAAGACACAGAAAAACCTACAAGGATCGACAAGGTGACTCTAAATAGACCGAGAAAAACAAGTATATGCGGACTTTGTTTTTATTTAGCCCAAACCAGTTCATTTTTTTTCACCTCTATTCTGCCCGGCAACAGTCGAAAAATAGTCATATCGAGTAAAGCAACACAACACAAATAACCTGGGTTTGGAACAGTAACATAATATTGTTAATATTGTGAAAAAAAGTCATCTTTTTCAATGATTACAGTTTTTTTCAGTTGCTAACACACTAAAATGACACGTACAGCACATGGTTAAAACACACCTGTTAGCTATCCTGGTTCCAAAATCCAACATGTAAGCTGCTGAAATGTCGGTTCTCCCAGGTTCCAAATGTTCAAACAATCCGTCATCCACATTTTTGACAGCGTTGGATTCAAAGAGGTGAGCAGAGTGGCGCAGCGGAAGCGTGCTGGGCCCATAACCCAGAGGTCGATGGATCGAAACCATCCTCTGCTAATTGTAAAAGCTTTGGGTCAGTAGGGTCCTTGTCCTTTCCATCCTTATTCAGAAGGAAACACGTTCACAAGACTAAGCATCCATTATCGAAAATGTTAAATTGCTTAACTCTTTAGTGCCAAAGTGGACACTATATTGTGTCGCAAGAAGCTTTTGCAAACATTGTTGCAATACCGAGGCTTGACAACTTTTTGGTTTCAATTAACTCCTTAGGGTATCTGGAACCTTTATGACTTATTCAAGTAGGCCAAAGAGAGAGCATATCTGTGCTACAATAAGGCACTGCTGGGATTTGAACCCAGGATCTCCTGTTTACTAGACAGGCACTTTAACAAACTAAGCCACAGCACCCTCTTAAATAGTTCTTCTTTTGAATCAAAGTAGGGGATATTCCAGTTTGCTTTACCTGTGGAAGGAGGTAAAACAACCCGGGGAAGTGCGAGGGGCTGTTCATTAATGGGTCAGTTAATTAATGAACATTTCTGAGTTTTATTTTTCAGGCAAAATGTACTGTAGAATTGTCTTTTTCAGTCAGGATGGCCGAGCGGTCTAAGGCGCTGCGTTCAGGTCGCAGTCTCCTCTGGAGGCGTGGGTTCGAATCCCACTTCTGACAAATGGTGTTTTTCACTGTAACATTCAGTGAGACATGATCTTGGGAAAGAAATGTAAGCATATTGTTACAAGACAGCCCATGACCAAATCCAGTGTTGCAAGAGCTGTATTGGTTAAATGCTAAATGCTAAATGCTGCTGCTGACTTGGTTACTACAAAAAAAAGACACAGAAAAACCTACAAGGATCGACAAGGTGACTCTAAATAGGCCGAGAAAAACAAGTACATGCGGACTTTGTTTTTATTTAGCCCAAACCAGTTCATTTTTTTTCACCTCTATTCTGCCCGGCAACAGTCGAAAAATAGTCATATCGAGTAAAGCAACACAAAATACAAATAACCTGGGTTTGGAACAGTAACATAATATTGTTAATATTGTGAAAAAAAGTCATCTTTTTCAATGATTACAGTTTTTTTCAGTTGCTAACACACTAAAATGACACGTACAGCACATGGTTAAAACACACCTGTTAGCTATCCTGGTTCCAAAATCCAACATGTAAGCTGCTGAAATGTCGGTTCTCCCAGGTTCCAAATGTTCAAACAATCCGTCATCCACATTTTTGACAGCGTTGAATTTAAAGAGGTGAGCAGAGTGGCGCAGCGGAAGCGTGCTGGGCCCATAACCCAGAGGTCGATGGATCGAAACCATCCTCTGCTAATTGTAAAAGCTTTGGGTCAGTAGGGTCCTTGTCCTTTCCATCCTTATTCAGAAGGAAACACGTTCACAAGACTAAGCATCCATTATCGAAAATGTTAAATTGCTTAACTCTTTAGTGCCAAAGTGGACACGAAATTGTGTCGCAAGAAGCTTTTGCAAACATTGTTGCAATACCGAGGCTTGACAACTTTTTGGTTTCAATTAACTCCTTAGGGTATCTGGAACCTTTATGACTTATTCAAGTAGGCCAAAGAGAGAGCATATCTGTGCTACAATAAGGCACTGCTGGGATTTGAACCCAGGATCTCCTGTTTACTAGACAGGCACTTTAACCAACTAAGCCACAGCACCCTCTTAAATAGTTCTTCTTTTGAATCAAAGTAGGGGATATTCCAGTTTGCTTTACCTGTGGAAGGAGGTAAAACAACCCGGGGAAGTGCGAGGGGCTGTTCATTAATGGGTCAGTTCATTAATGAACATTTCTGAGTTTTATTTTTCAGGCAAAATGTACTGGAGAATTGCCTTTTTCAGTCAGGATGGCCGAGCGGTCTAAGGCGCTGCGTTCAGGTCGCAGTCTCCTCTGGAGGCGTGGGTTCGAATCCCACTTCTGACAAATGGTGTTTTTCACTGTAACATTCAGTGAGACATGATCTTGGGAAAGAAATGTAAGCATATTGTTACAAGACAGCCCATGACCAAATCCAGTGTTGCAAGAGCTGTATTGGTTAAATGCTAAATGCTAAATGCTGCTGCTGACTTGGTTACTACAAAAAAAAGACACAGAAAAACCTACAAGGATCGACAAGGTGACTCTAAATAGACCGAGAAAAACAAGTATATGCGGACTTTGTTTTTATTTAGCCCAAACCAGTTCATTTTTTTTCACCTCTATTCTGCCCGGCAACAGTCGAAAAATAGTCATATCGAGTAAAGCAACACAAAATACAAATAACCTGGGTTTGGAACAGTAACATAATATTGTTAATATTGTGAAAAAAAGTCATCTTTTACAATGATTACAGTTGTTTTCAGTTGCTAACACACTAAAATGACACGTACAGCACATGGTTAAAACACACCTGTTAGCTATCCTGGTTCCAAAATCCAACATGTAAGCTGCTGAAATGTCGGTTCTCCCAGGTTCCAAATGTTCAAACAATCCGTCATCCACATTTTTGACAGCGTTGAATTTAAAGAGGTGAGCAGAGTGGCGCAGCGGAAGCGTGCTGGGCCCATAACCCAGAGGTCGATGGATCGAAACCATCCTCTGCTAATTGTAAAAGCTTTGGGTCAGTAGGGTCCTTGTCCTTTCCATCCTTATTCAGAAGGAAACACGTTCACAAGACTAAGCATCCATTATCGAAAATGTTAAATTGCTTAACTCTTTAGTGCCAAAGTGGACACTATATTGTGTCGCAAGAAGCTTTTGCAAACATTGTTGCAATACCGAGGCTTGACAACTTTTTGGTTTCAATTAACTCCTTAGGGTATCTGGAACCTTTATGACTTATTCAAGTAGGCCAAAGAGAGAGCATATCTGTGCTACAATAAGGCACTGCTGGGATTTGAACCCAGGATCTCCTGTTTACTAGACAGGCACTTTAACCAACTAAGCCACAGCACCCTCTTAAATAGTTCTTCTTTTGAATCAAAGTAGGGGATATTCCAGTTTGCTTTACCTGTGGAAGGAGGTAAAACAACCCGGGGAAGTGCGAGGGGCTGTTCATTAATGGGTCAGTTAATTAATGAACATTTCTGAGTTTTATTTTTCAGGCAAAATGTACTGGAGAATTGCCTTTTTCAGTCAGGATGGCCGAGCGGTCTAAGGCGCTGCGTTCAGGTCGCAGTCTCCTCTGGAGGCGTGGGTTCGAATCCCACTTCTGACAAATGGTGTTTTTCACTGTAACATTCAGTGAGACATGATCTTGGGAAAGAAATGTAAGCATATTGTTACAAGACAGCCCATGACCAAATCCAGTGTTGCAAGAGCTGTATTGGTTAAATGCTAAATGCTAAATGCTGCTGCTGACTTGGTTACTACAAAAAAAAGACACAGAAAAACCTACAAGGATCTACAAGGTGACTCTAAATAGACCGAGAAAAACAAGTATATGCGGACTTTGTTTTTATTTAGCCCAAACCAGTTCATTTTTTTTCACCTCTATTCTGCCCGGCAACAGTCGAAAAATAGTCATATCGAGTAAAGCAACACAACACAAATAACCTGGGTTTGGAACAGTAACATAATATTGTTAATATTGTGAAAAAAAGTCATCTTTTTCAATGATTACAGTTTTTTTCAGTTGCTAACACACTAAAATGACACGTACAGCACATGGTTAAAACACACCTGTTAGCTATCCTGGTTCCAAAATCCAACATGTAAGCTGCTGAAATGTCGGTTCTCCCAGGTTCCAAATGTTCAAACAATCCGTCATCCACATTTTTGACAGCGTTGGATTCAAAGAGGTGAGCAGAGTGGCGCAGCGGAAGCGTGCTGGGCCCATAACCCAGAGGTCGATGGATCGAAACCATCCTCTGCTAATTGTAAAAGCTTTGGGTCAGTAGGGTCCTTGTCCTTTCCATCCTTATTCAGAAGGAAACACGTTCACAAGACTAAGCATCCATTATCGAAAATGTTAAATTGCTTAACTCTTTAGTGCCAAAGTGGACACTATATTGTGTCGCAAGAAGCTTTTGCAAACATTGTTGCAATACCGAGGCTTGACAACTTTTTGGTTTCAATTAACTCCTTAGGGTATCTGGAACCTTTATGACTTATTCAAGTAGGCCAAAGAGAGAGCATATCTGTGCTACAATAAGGCACTGCTGGGATTTGAACCCAGGATCTCCTGTTTACTAGACAGGCACTTTAACCAACTAAGCCACAGCACCCTCTTAAATAGTTCTTCTTTTGAATCAAAGTAGGGGATATTCCAGTTTGCTTTACCTGTGGAAGGAGGTAAAACAACCCGGGGAAGTGCGAGGGGCTGTTCATTAATGGGTCAGTTCATTAATGAACATTTCTGAGTTTTATTTTTCAGGCAAAATGTACTGTAGAATTGTCTTTTTCAGTCAGGATGGCCGAGCGGTCTAAGGCGCTGCGTTCAGGTCGCAGTCTCCTCTGGAGGCGTGGGTTCGAATCCCACTTCTGACAAATGGTGTTTTTCACTGTAACATTCAGTGAGACATGATCTTGGGAAAGAAATGTAAGCATATTGTTACAAGACAGCCCATGACCAAATCCAGTGTTGCAAGAGCTGTATTGGTTAAATGCTAAATGCTAAATGCTGCTGCTGACTTGGTTACTACAAAAAAAAGACACAGAAAAACCTACAAGGATCTACAAGGTGACTCTAAATAGACCGAGAAAAACAAGTATATGCGGACTTTGTTTTTATTTAGCCCAAACCAGTTCATTTTTTTTCACCTCTATTCTGCCCGGCAACAGTCGAAAAATAGTCATATCGAGTAAAGCAACACAACACAAATAACCTGGGTTTGGAACAGTAACATAATATTGTTAATATTGTGAAAAAAAGTCATCTTTTTCAATGATTACAGTTTTTTTCAGTTGCTAACACACTAAAATGACACGTACAGCACATGGTTAAAACACACCTGTTAGCTATCCTGGTTCCAAAATCCAACATGTAAGCTGCTTAAATGTCGGTTCTCCCAGGTTCCAAATGTTCAAACAATCCGTCATCCACATTTTTGACAGCGTTGGATTCAAAGAGGTGAGCAGAGTGGCGCAGCGGAAGCGTGCTGGGCCCATAACCCAGAGGTCGATGGATCGAAACCATCCTCTGCTAATTGTAAAAGCTTTGGGTCAGTAGGGTCCTTGTCCTTTCCATCCTTATTCAGAAGGAAACACGTTCACAAGACTAAGCATCCATTATCGAAAATGTTAAATTGCTTAACTCTTTAGTGCCAAAGTGGACACTATATTGTGTCGCAAGAAGCTTTTGCAAACATTGTTGCAATACCGAGGCTTGACAACTTTTTGGTTTCAATTAACTCCTTAGGGTATCTGGAACCTTTATGACTTATTCAAGTAGGCCAAAGAGAGCGCATATCTGTGCTACAATAAGGCACTGCTGGGATTTGAACCCATGATCTCCTGTTTACTAGACAGGCGCTTTAACCAACTAAGCCACAGCACCCTCTTAAAGAGTTCTTCTTTTGAATCAAAGTAGGGGATATTCCAGTTTGCTTTACCTGTGGAATGAGGTAAAACAACCCGGGGAAGTGCGAGGGGCTGTTCATTAATGGGTCAGTTAATTAATGAACATTTCTGAGTTTTATTTTACAGGCAAAATGTACTGTAGAATTGTCTTTTTCAGTCAGGATGGCCGAGCGGTCTAAGGCGCTGCGTTCAGGTCGCAGTCTCCTCTGGAGGCGTGGGTTCGAATCCCACTTCTGACAAATGGTGTTTTTCACTGTAACATTCAGTGAGACATGATCTTGGGAAAGAAATGTAAGCATATTGTTACAAGACAGCCCATGACCAAATCCAGTGTTGCAAGAGCTGTATTGGTTAAATGCTAAATGCTAAATGCTGCTGCTGACTTGGTTACTACAAAAAAAAGACACAGAAAAACCTACAAGGATCTACAAGGTGACTCTAAATAGACCGAGAAAAACAAGTATATGCGGACTTTGTTTTTATTTAGCCCAAACCAGTTCATTTTTTTTCACCTCTATTCTGCCCGGCAACAGTCGAAAAATAGTCATATCGAGTAAAGCAACACAAAATACAAATAACCTGGGTTTGGAACAGTAACATAATATTGTTAATATTGTGAAAAAAAGTCATCTTTTACAATGATTACAGTTTTTTTCAGTTGCTAACACACTAAAATGACACGTACAGCACATGGTTAAAACACACCTGTTAGCTATCCTGGTTCCAAAATCCAACATGTAAGCTGCTGAAATGTCGGTTCTCCCAGGTTCCAAATGTTCAAACAATCCGTCATCCACATTTTTGACAGCGTTGAATTCAAAGAGGTGAGCAGAGTGGCGCAGCGGAAGCGTGCTGGGCCCATAACCCAGAGGTCGATGGATCGAAACCATCCTCTGCTAATTGTAAAAGCTTTGGGTCAGTAGGGTCCTTGTCCTTTCCATCCTTATTCAGAAGGAAACACGTTCACAAGACTAAGCATCCATTATCGAAAATGTTAAATTGCTTAACTCTTTAGTGCCAAAGTGGACACTATATTGTGTCGCAAGAAGCTTTTGCAAACATTGTTGCAATACCGAGGCTTGACAACTTTTTGGTTTCAATTAACTCCTTAGGGTATCTGGAACCTTTATGACTTATTCAAGTAGGCCAAAGAGAGAGCATATCTGTGCTACAATAAGGCACTGCTGGGATTTGAACCCAGGATCTCCTGTTTACTAGACAGGCACTTTAACCAACTAAGCCACAGCACCCTCTTAAATAGTTCTTCTTTTGAATCAAAGTAGGGGATATTCCAGTTTGCTTTACCTGTGGAATGAGGTAAAACAACCCGGGGAAGTGCGAGGGGCTGTTCATTAATGGGTCAGTTAATTAATGAACATTTCTGAGTTTTATTTTTCAGGCAAAATGTACTGTAGAATTGTCTTTTTCAGTCAGGATGGCCGAGCGGTCTAAGGCGCTGCGTTCAGGTCGCAGTCTCCTCTGGAGGCGTGGGTTCGAATCCCACTTCTGACAAATGGTGTTTTTCACTGTAACATTCAGTGAGACATGATCTTGGGAAAGAAATGTAAGCATATTGTTACAAGACAGCCCATGACCAAATCCAGTGTTGCAAGAGCTGTATTGGTTAAATGCTAAATGCTAAATGCTGCTGCTGACTTGGTTACTACAAAAAAAAGACACAGAAAAACCTACAAGGATCTACAAGGTGACTCTAAATAGACCGAGAAAAACAAGTATATGCGGACTTTGTTTTTATTTAGCCCAAACCAGTTCATTTTTTTTCACCTCTATTCTGCCCGGCAACAGTCGAAAAATAGTCATATCGAGTAAAGCAACACAACACAAATAACCTGGGTTTGGAACAGTAACATAATATTGTTAATATTGTGAAAAAAAGTCATCTTTTTCAATGATTACAGTTTTTTTCAGTTGCTAACACACTAAAATGACACGTACAGCACATGGTTAAAACACACCTGTTAGCTATCCTGGTTCCAAAATCCAACATGTAAGCTGCTGAAATGTCGGTTCTCCCAGGTTCCAAATGTTCAAACAATCCGTCATCCACATTTTTGACAGCGTTGGATTCAAAGAGGTGAGCAGAGTGGCGCAGCGGAAGCGTGCTGGGCCCATAACCCAGAGGTCGATGGATCGAAACCATCCTCTGCTAATTGTAAAAGCTTTGGGTCAGTAGGGTCCTTGTCCTTTCCATCCTTATTCAGAAGGAAACACGTTCACAAGACTAAGCATCCATTATCGAAAATGTTAAATTGCTTAACTCTTTAGTGCCAAAGTGGACACTATATTGTGTCGCAAGAAGCTTTTGCAAACATTGTTGCAATACCGAGGCTTGACAACTTTTTGGTTTCAATTAACTCCTTAGGGTATCTGGAACCTTTATGACTTATTCAAGTAGGCCAAAGAGAGAGCATATCTGTGCTACAATAAGGCACTGCTGGGATTTGAACCCAGCATCTCCTGTTTACTAGACAGGCACTTTAACCAACTAAGCCACAGCACCCTCTTAAATAGTTCTTCTTTTGAATCAAAGTAGGGGATATTCCAGTTTGCTTTACCTGTGGAATGAGGTAAAACAACCCGGGGAAGTGCGAGGGGCTGTTCATTAATGGGTCAGTTAATTAACCTCTTAAGCCCGGCGATCCCCCCATTGGACCCCTCCCACTTTTTTTTTTTTAGATAATGTCTCAGGGCTTCTTAAATTTATGAAACTATTAATGTGTAGCACTCTCATAATAATAATAATCTCAGCTAACTGAAGATATGAACCATTTTTAGCTAAAAGAAACACAACAGTAATACCAAGCCTTAGAATTAGCATTTTGCGAAAAAATGCTAACTAATGCACTTCCCGGGGTTGTTTTACCTCCTTCCACAGGTAAAGCAAACTGGAATATCCCCTACTTTGATTAAAAAGAAGAACTATTTGCTGTGGCTTAGTTTTGTTAAAGGGCCTGTCTAGTAAACAGGAGATCCTGGGTTCAAATCCCAGCAGTGCCTTATTGTAGCACAGACATGCTCTCTCTTTGGCCTACTTGAATAAGTCATAAAGGTTCCAGATACCCAAAGGAGTTAATTGAAACCAAAAAGTTGTCAAGCCTCGGTATTGCAACAATGTTTGCAAAAGCTTCTTGCGACACAATATAGTGTCCACTTTGGCACTAAAGAGTTAAGCAATTTAACATTTTCGATAACGGATGCTTGTCTTGTAAAACTGTGTTTCCTTCTAATAGGATGAAAGGTCAAGGACCCTACTGACCCAAAGCTTTTGCAAATTAGCAGAGGATGGTTTCGATCCATCGACCTCTGGGTTATGGGCCCAGCACGCTTCCGCTGCGCCACTCTGCTCACCTCTTTGAATCCAACGCTGTACAAAAATGTGGATGACGGATTGTTTGAACATTTGGAACTGGGAGAACCGACATTTCAGCAGCTTCCATGTTGGATTTTGGAACCAGGATAGCTAACAGGTGTGTTTTAACCATGTGCTGTACGTGTCATTTTAGTGTGTTAGCAACTGAAAAAACTGTAATCATTGAAAAAGATGACTTTTTTCACAATATTAACAATATTAGTTACTGTTCCAAACCCAGGTTATTTGTGTTGTGTTGCTTTACTCGATATGACCTATTTTTCGACTGTTGCCGGGCAGAATAGAGGTGAAAAAAAATGAACTGGTTTGGCTAATAAAAACAAGTCCGCATATACTTGTTTTTCTTGGTCTATTTAGAGTCACCTTGTAGATCCTTGTAGGTTTTTCTGTGTCTTTTTTTTGTAGTAACCAAGTCAGCAGCAGCATTTAACATTTAGCATTTAACCAATACAGCTCTTGCAACACTGGATTTGGTCATGGGCTGTCTTGTAACAATATGCTTACATTTCTTTCCCAAGATCATGTCTCACTGAATGTTACAGTGAAAAACACCATTTGTCAGAAGTTTGATGCGAACCCACGCCTCCAGAGGAGACTGCGACATGAACGCAGTGCCTTAGACCGCTCGGCCATCCTGACTGAAAAAGACAATTCTACAGTACATTTTGCCTGAAAAATAAAACTCAGAAATGTTCATTAATTAACTGACCCATTAATGAACAGCCCCTCGCACTTCCCCGGGTTGTGTTTATACTCATTACCACAGGTAAAGCAAACTGGAATATCCCCTACTTTGATTCAAAAGAAGAACTATTTAAGAGGGTGCTGTGGCTTAGTTGGGTTAAAGTGCCTGTCTAGTAAACAGGAGATCCTGGGTTCAAATCCCAGCAGTGCCTTATTGTAGCACAGATATGCTCTCTCTTTGGCCTACTTGAATAAGTCATAAAGGTTCCAGATACCCTAAAGGAGTTAATTGAAACCAAAAGTTGTCAAGCCTCGGTATTGCAACAATGTTTGCAAAAGCTTCTTGCGACACAATATAGTGTCCACTTTGGGCACTAAAGAGTTAAGCAATTTAACATTTCGATAATGGATGCTTTGTCTTGTAAACGTGTTTCCTTCTGAATAAGGATGGAAAGGACAAGGACCCTACTGACCCAAAGCTTTTACAATTAGCAGAGGATGGTTTCGATCCATCGACCTCTGGGTTATGGGCCCAGCACGCTTCCGCTGCGCCACTCTGCTCACCTCTTTGAATCCAACGCTGTCAAAAATGTGGATGACGGATTGTTTGAACATTTGGAACCTGGGAGAACCGACATTTCAGCAGCTTCCATGTTGGATTTTGGAACCAGGATAGCTAACAGGTGTGTTTTAACCATGTGCTGTACATGTCATTTTAGTGTGTTAGCAACTGAAAAAAACTGTAATCATTGAAAAAGATGGACTTTTTTTCACATATATTAACAATATTATGTTACTGTTCCAAACCCAGGTTATTTGTGTTGTGTTGCTTTACTCGATATGACTATTTTTCGACTGTTGCCGGGCAGAATAGAGGTGAAAAAAATGAACTGGTTTGGGCTAAATAAAAACAAAGTCTGCATATACTTGTTTTTCTCGGTCTATTTAGAGTCACCTTGTAGATCCTTGTAGGTTTTTCTGTGTCTTTTTTTTGTAGTAACCAAGTCAGCAGCCAGCATTTAGACATTTAGGCATTTAACCAATACAGCTCTGCAACACTGGATTGGTCATGGGCTGTCTTGTAACAATATGCTTACATTTCTTTCCCAAGATCATGTCTCACTGAATTGTTACAGTGAAAAACACCATTTGTCAGAAGTTTGATGCGAACCCACGCCTCCAGAGGAGACTGCGACATGAACGCAGTGCCTTAGACCGCTCGGCCATCCTGACTGAAAAAGACAATTCTACAGTACATTTTGCCTGAAAAATAAAACTCAGAAATGTTCATTAATTAACTGACCCATTAATGAACAGCCCCTCGCACTTCCCCGGGTTGTTTTATCTCATTCCACAGGTAAAGCAAACTGGAATATCCCCTACTTTGATTCAAAAGAAGAACTATTTAAGAGGGTGCTGTGGCTTAGTTGGTTAAAGTGCCTGTCTAGTAAACAGGAGATCCTGGGTTCAAATCCCAGCAGTGCCTTATTGTAGCACAGATATGCTCTCTCTTTGGCCTACTTGAATAAGTCATAAAGGTTCCAGATACCCTAAGGAGTTAATTGAAACCAAAAAGTTGTCAAGCCTCGGTATTGCAACAATGTTTGCAAAAGCTTCTTGCGACACAATATAGTGTCCACTTT
>NW_022987778.1:0-25000 GCF_902827165.1 Trematomus bernacchii
GAGAGTGAAGGAGAGAGAGTGAAGGAGTGAGAGTGAAGGAGAGAGAGTGAAGGAGTGAGAGTGAAGGAGAGAGAGTGAAGGAGTAAGAGTGAAGGAGAGAGAGTGAAGGAGAGAGAGGAGAGAGAGTGAAGGAGTGAGAGTGAAGGAGAGAGAGTGAAGGAGTGAGAGTGAAGGAGAGAGAGTGAAGGAGTGAGAGTGAAGGAGAGAGAGTGAAGGAGAGAGAGTGAAGGAGAGAGAGTGAAGGAGAGAGAGTGAAGGAGTGAGAGTGGAGGAGAGAGAGTGAAGGAGAGAGAGTGAAGGAGTGAGAGTGGAGGAGAGAGGAGGAGAGAGTGAGAGGAGAGTGGAAGGGTAGAGAGAGTAGAGAGAGTGAAGTGAGTGAGAGTGGGAGGAGAGAGAGTGAAGGAGAGAGAGTGAAGGAGTGAGAGTGGAGGGAGAGAGTGAGAGGAGAGAGAGTGAAGGAGTGAGAGTGAAGGAGAGAGAGTGAGGAGAGAGAGTGAAGGAGTGAGAGTGGAGGAGAGAGAGTGAAGGAGTGAGAGTGGAGGAGAGAGAGTGAAGGAGTGAGAGTGGAGGAGAGAGAGTGAAGGAGTGAGAGTGAAGGAGAGAGAGTGAAGAGAGTGAAGAGAGTGAAGGAGTGAGAGTGAGGAGAGAGAGTGAAGGAGTAAGAGTGAGGAGAGAGAGTGAAGAGAGAGTGAAGGAGTGAGAGTGGAGGAGTGAGAGTCGTCCTGATGGCCTGGAATATTCCACTACAACCTGTTTACCTGAATGTTTCATTCTCTCCAGCTTTCGTCAGAACAGGACGTTTTTTGGTTTCTTGTTGTAATCCTCTCTCTAAGAACAAGACAAATAAGAGCTGCTGTCAATCACTGCTGTCCGTCTGTTTATCTGAGTTTGTTGTTAGGTATTGTGAGGTGCCCTTGGTGTCCAGAAAATGTGTTTCATAATGTGTTATCCATGACACATTAGTTTTCGTGCTGTAAAGGTTCACGAGTGCTTGTTTGCACACAACAATTGGATTCTAAAAGCTACTAATGTATTGTGATGTTGTAGTGATTTGAAGCTAACCTGCTGATTGTACCACCTTTAAAACCCAATGTTCACAACACCTTAGGAGGATCAATGACCACCAAGTGGCCTCAGAGTAGATACATATATTCACATATAACCCCCAAACCCTCGATCCTGTCATTTCCATTAGACGAGGCTCTTGTTTCTGAGACCATAGACTGTTTTGTGCGACTTTACCAAACTCACAGGTCTCCAAGCAACTGGGGAAGGGACAACCTGCCGTGAAAGCTACTGTCACGGCTCATTGGACAGAGGAGAGGGGGGGGGGGAGTCTAGACGACGGGACTTACAGGGATCATAAGACGAGAGGGGAGCTGGAGGTGAGGGGTCAGAGGTCACCACACACACCATTTGGAACAAGAAAAGGGTGACTTTCTGGTAACAAAAGGCAAACACAAAAGAAAGGGAAGGAGTGTACTCAAAGTGTCGCACAACTATGGAGTGTGTTGACCCAATAATGATCGCTCTTTGTCTGAATGATGACCGCTTTGTTTACACCCTTAAAGCTTTTAGAGAGTGAAGGTTTCTAAAGCTGTTGATGCATTCAGTCTTATTGTTGTTTGTGGCTCTGAGGCAGTTTGCACTAAGTGTCTGCTGCACATTAATTGCCCGATATACCACCAAATACACAATATGTTGCACCCGCGTAAAACAAAACATTGGCTTCGAGACAGGCAAACCCCTAAGTGCTAAAATGCTAACTCATATCCAGGTTTAGGACTCATTCCTGCACCACTCTCTTAAAATGTCAAGCACTTACAGTTACCCATGTCTCTGTATGTCTATTTTTTTTTATGTTCCCCCTCTAATTCACAAACTTCCAAGGATTTCAAGTACCTGTGGAACCATGAATTTACTCAGTAAGTATTATATTCTTGTGCAAAACTAAATTGCAAATTAAAGAACTTAAAGGTCCCACGTAATGCTTTTCCGGTTATTACCCGTCCCCTTGTGTGTTATGTAGCTTTTTCTGCATGTAAACGGTCTGCAGAGTCACAAACCCTCAAAGTACACCCTGTAGCGAGTAAAACTCTAACACAGAAAAGACCCGTCTATGCTGCCCCAGAACGCCTCGTTGGAGATTTCTCATTTTCCATTGTTTACTTCTTGGGTATAGTGACGTAACGTAACGAGGAGCGGGACACTGTGAGCTGGCTCACTGGTGTGGGGTCTGCGAGACAGCGAGACAGCGCGGAACTCAGCCTGGGCACACACAAACTCCCAGCCAGGCTGCGGGTGTGTGTGTGTGCCCAGGCTGAGTTTCGCTGTCTCGCAGACGGCCACTGGGCTCACAGGGAGGGGGGGGGCAGGAGCTCCAACAAGCCGTTTAGGACAGAGAGTGAATACACATATAATACAGAGATGCTGTATGAGAAACCAATGTGAGTTTGGAAAATTGCACAATTTAAATGTATTCTAGTAGACCTCAACAATGGAATTATGATCAGTATAAATGGCCATGACATGGGACCTTTAAGTTACCCATGTCTGTATGATTCAAAAGCGTTCAATGCATTGATTTTCCCCCTCCAATTTAAACAAACTTTCAACGACCTGTAGGAGCCAAGAATTTCCTGATTGACATTAAGTATGTAAGTACGATTTCTGCCCCTTAAATTGAATAAATTCAAGGATTTGTGGGACCTGACAGCATAGCGTAAAGTAAAAAGGGAAATCAATTAAACTTAGAATTCTGGTTTGGTGCATCATGTGACATTTCTAGAAATAAACAAATGACCATTGTCTACTTTTCCCCTCAAATCCACAACTATTCAAGGATTTTAAATACTCGAAGGAACCATGAGATTCACTCTGATAGCATAGCTTTATTACACTGACAAAGTTGATTTGACATTACAGAGGAACATGTACCTTCAGGATTTTTTATGTACAACATATCAAACATACAGAGACAGAGAACAGTGTTAAACACAGACAGAGTGGTGGAGGATCACATGATCACAGCAGTCTTTGTTCAACTCTACTTTACACAGTGTCATAGCTGTAAAGATCACGAGATAAAAGGAGCATCACATCCCCCACGATCCTCTCACTATTTACAAAATGGCAGTGGTCGGTCTAGAAAACAAAGCATTGATTTGATCGTCGTTCGTGGCACAGTTCACTCACCGAGAAAGAAGAGGCTCATCATCAATACAAAAATATATAGTACAGCAATTTTCTTGTCATAGCAAACATTCATACCTGTCCGTCAATGGCCCAGTGGCATCAGCAGCCATTCAGATAAAATACAATAAAAAACATCAGCTGCTACACAAAGTAAAGAAAAAGGGCGTTGACCTCGGCAGTGGTTTGCAAGTGTTAGCACATTAACAACACATTCTGTTTACTTTGCATCACAGCTAACAGGATCAATTAGGCTTGATTACTTAAAGCAGCCATTAGTTTCCATCCATTTCAGGACAATATGAAAACCCTTGAGTTGTGAAACCCATGACAGTTTATCACAAAGCCCAGATGAAAGCAGATATTTAACTTTATCCTGTTATATTTCAGTCAAAAATGCAATCTGATAAAACGTCTTGAAACTAGCACACCTAAAAGGTCCGACTGAAAACATGAAACATTTATGAAAAATGCATGAAATTAAGAAGATGATCTCCTTGGTTTTGCAGTAAAACACATATTTAGTACATCAAACTGATTTTTTAAAACAATTTATGAAAACATGTTCCCCAAGAGTAGTCCTTACGGATTAGCATGTGTCTATTTCATCATCAATAACCAGTATGATCATCATATGGCATATCTCTACATTACAGTATACATACTGTTCACACTAAAGAATGAATCTATTTGCACTTAAACTGCATTGATATAACATTTTCAGGGTTTACACAGATTTAGGCTGGAGCCACACGAGAACGGCAACGCAATCAAACCGAAATCGTTATCAAAAAAGTCTTCTGTCCACACGCAATAGGCACCAGAAACGTGTCCTTCCACACGAGACCGCTCGACCCGCTGTAGTACATATGCCGGGCCTGTAAGTGGCGCTGTACTTCCGCCACAAAATACACCAAAAGCAGCGAAGAAGACTTCCGAGCATGGTTTCCATGGTTGCCCTTCTGTTTATTCTCCGCGGTGGATTTAGCAGCAGAGGTGGGGAGAGGCAGGGCTCTTTTTCTCCGTCAGCAGCTGATCTCTGATCTCTCTCTCCTGTCCGATTAGACTTCACTCGCGTTTATGTCCATATCGATCAGATCTAGCTAGTTCTAGCTAATGATATGACTGCATAAGTGTCAAAGGACACCTAAACAATAAGCGACATTTTGACCGGAGAATTTTAGATTTTGGCTAACGGAAACTCTGCCGTGCGGGGGGGGGTCTGCTGGAGGCACCTGCTGGGTGCACTGTCCTGCGAGATACCGGGACCTGGCTCGAAACACTCGGAAAACTGTTGTTGTTGTTGGCGAAACACATCAGCAATGACGGGGGTGACACGGGGGTGAGCAGGAGAGGTGGGGAGAGGCGGGGCTATTGCGTCATCGTTATCAGAAAATGATCGTATATAGGGCGTAGACTCGGAGCCGTTTGGCCCCCCAGATCGTTTCGTCCGCAGATCTACCCACCTTGGGACCCGTTATCGTTATCGTCGGCCTCGTGTGGCCGAACCGTCTGTGTGATAGAGAACTGTAGCGGATACGACTGTTACCTTTCTCGTGTGGCTCCAGCCTTAATGTCTCAAGCAAGAATCTGAATGTGATTTTCATACTGGGCAGAAATGAATAAAAGCCATTAGCTGCATAGATTAGAAAGAAAACCTGTATAATATGCTTTTAAAAATAGTCAACATAAGTGCAAATTGTACATGATTTGTAGTTAAAGAGCAAACACACTGTTACAGCCTTTTACATTAAAATATTTCTTCATAATGCACAGAAAGTTAGAAGAGAGTCACATACAGTAACAACACCCTCCTGTCTGAAGCCAGATGACAGAGAGACTAATAAAGGGACATTTTGGGAGTCAAATCTTTAGGAAACAATTAAGTATTTGACAGTGTTGTCCAATATCCAAATCACTGACATATTGACATTACCTTTTAAGTGTCTAGTACAGGAAAACAAATGTGTCTAAGTTCCTTTTTTTTACCAGATTCAGACATATTATTGTTGACATTTACCTGTCCTTAAATCCTTAAAGTGGACACACAGTGATCCCAGGACACAGTTCTCACTCGTCCTCCTCCCTAAAAAGAAAAGCTCAAAGCGTTCAGGTGAATACATGTTGTCAGAGATGTTGTTTTGACATGTTTCAGGGTTCGAGAAAGGAAAATAAAGCGGACAATAAAAAGGGTTTAGCGTTCGGACCCTTTTCTTTGGAAACACCTGGGGATTTCACACAGCTGAGTCACAGAGAGTTTTTTTCTGCAAGCACGTAAAAGCTAATGGTCCAAAAGTACTGTAATTACAGAAATAAAGCATCCAGTGAACTGCACACAGGCAGGAGAGATGGTTTTCATACACCTACACTTCCCTCGCCATCATTGACTTCCACAGTTACACACCCGAGGCGTCGCAATCCATCAAATGAGGCCTTTTGAGGAGGTGTGACATTTTCTATACATGGCCATTTGTCAAACATTCACATTACAGACGGCGGAAAGAGTCCTCGTATCGGAGCACATTATGCCACCCACAGAGGAGCAGGAAATCCATCCTCCCAATAAGAGTTTTTGGGTGTTTCGTGATAGCGTTCGGTGACGTTTTGAGGACTTCCTGTGTCTAATTGTCTTGTAAAAACGCAGGAAGTCTGACCTCATGATCCTCGGGGTCATGAAAGGTCAGAAAAGTCCATACAGAGGACTTCAGTCATATGGCGATGCTCCAAAAAGTCACATTTCAGTCGATTATGTACATTTATTTTAGTGTTTTTCCTCAGCATACAGTGTTTGGCAAGTACATACAGTAGTTCTTCATCACCCTTTGCTTTTTCCTCTCAATTTCTGAGTCTTTTCCCGCCCAGTTTTCCTCTCTCAGGTGCAGCATTCCCGCTCCATGCGGCAGAAGAACTGGGATTGTGTGGGCAGGGAAGTGGAAGGGTCGGAGGAGGAGGAAGAGGAGTAGGAGACGTTGGTGTTGGTGGTGGAGGAGGAGGAGGGGGAGGAGGAGAGGAGCGAGGGGTAAGGGCTCATCTTCTCGATGTTGACGTAGGTGGTGTTGAGCAGGACGTAGTGCTCGCCGCTGAAGCTGGAGAAGATGGAGGAGATCCGGGCCACGAGGTCGGAGAAGGAGGGGCGGCGCTCCGGCTTCGGGTGCCAGCACTCCACCATCACCGTGTATCTGAGAGAGGAAGAGGAGAGGCGTCTTTTACTGGTTCTCACATTTCATACTAAATAGACAAATCTCACACACAATCTGTGGGAATGTCATTAAAGGTCAACATGTGTCCCCTCTGTGTAAAGAGACTCTGAAAGTTTCAGGAAAAAAGATTCTCTCTCTTTTTGTCCTGATCCATTTATATAAAAACCTGTCTGAAAATGAGCTGATCAGATTTGAGCCACTTTGTGATGTCATAATGTTTGTCTGGCTTGTGTAACCATTAGCCAATCACCAACCAAGGTAACCCCCCCCCCCCCCCCTTATCACCTGAATCTCCTCCTAGAGCACCATTGTGTTCTTTTTAACCAAATCTCTCTCAGAGGGGCGTGGGGAGGGGCTCCTTATTTTCATCTAAAGTAACAGACAGAGAATCAGCACTTTGGAAACAGGGCTGAAACAGAGGGGATTATGGGATGCTGCAATGATCTGTTTGGTGTTTCAGCCAATCAGAGACAGGTTCTGTATATATCTGAGACCTGGGATATATTGATGAAAAACAGTATAATAGGGGACCTTTAAGAACATACATTTTGGGATAATATTCTACAAGTTTAGACATCCTGGAGTACCCAATGCTGTTGGATGGACTTCTAAGAGAGGATTATATACTGGAAATGATCATTGTACATGGACATATTGTATTGAGTATTAAACACCTGAACTTTTTAAAGAACATCAATAAACATTCATCTATTTGCATTTTGCTAATTATTTATCTAATATATATTCCATTTACTTGTATATAGACTCTTCTGGCACTATTTCAATTTTATTTGTATTTACTTGCACATTCTCAAAACATTCTCTTGCACTATTTTATCTGTTTTATTTGTTCTATGTCCTATATATATATATATTCATGTTGCTCTGTTGGAGCCTGTGACCTATGTTTTTCATTGACACATGTACACTGTAGCTACTGTGCACACGACAATAAAGCCTTGAAACTTGAAACATAGAATCCCATGCACTATTTTTTCCACCATGTCTGAAGAATATTGTACATTGCATTGTTGGAGGATCCTTTAAATTCTTTCATCTGTTTTGAAATGTTGTTTTTTTACAGAAGAGTATTGTTCTGCTTCTCCTCTCCCCTTGTAGACTTTCATGCAATAATAAATCACTCATTATCCACCATATACATTATTGTATGTTCTAAACTGAATCAGAAAGGCTGCATCTTGTATACTAGAATACATATTATAAGGTAATTTCAGCACACAGGCAAATGCACCGTAAGTATTCTTCCTTCACGGTTTTAGATATATTAAATTAAGATGCCTAACAACTGATAATTATTCCAACGTGTCTCAGGGAAAACTTTCACACCATCAATCCTTCATTTTTATCAAAATGGCAACAAAACTCTTAACTCTTGTCTCTTATTATTTAATATTATGTTTTCTTCTTCTTCCTCTGCTATCTTATTATTGTTAAAAAGGAAGCAGATTGGCCCCCCGTTACAACACCTCCGAAGTATCTGTCAGCGACCGCTATCACCGAAACGCCCCGAGAAGAATCAGCGGTGAAGAATTGCGGGAATGTTTGCAGACGTGCATCACCATCTGATGTCTCTGTTTAATTTACAGCTTGGGAACTTCTGCCTCCCTCACCTGAACACTCCCACTCCTCTCACATTTCCACTGTGTGAGGCAGAGACCCTCCTGTTATCTGAGCTGATGACATCACACTGACTTTAATGGATGAAGACCGTTCAGTGTGTGAGTGAGGGTCTGCTGTTCTGACACTCAGACACTTTACTGTGACTTAAAGGGACATTTTTATGTAAATAAGTGTATCTTTTTCTTCTTTTGTCTATCCATCATGACTTTGAATACATTTGCAGAATTTTCATTATCCGGATAATTGTGGAAACACATGAACACATGAGCTCACTATCATTGTAGGGGAGTTAAAAATACTGCCTGATTAAAAAAATACAAGGATTTACATTAAATATCTACAAATATATCCTTTGTTAATGCAGGTAGACCCTATGATTACCTCATTTAGGATTGACATTTAGATTGATTTTAACCTAAAAGGATGTTTACCATAATAACAAAAAAAGGGTTTCACATACAAATAATTGTTTCTTCCAACATGTAAGGTTAAGGGACTTATTTAAGTGCAGGAGGCCCTATTATGCTCAGGCATTTTCCTATCGTCATAAGACTCGCAGTCGAGGTATTTATAGGGAGGCGTGTGGCGCAGTGGAATCGTGTGTTGGTGTTCGGATCAAGGGAGCACAGGTTCAAACCCCACTGCAGTCAGCATGCCGTTGTGTCCCTGAGACACTTCACCCCCTCAGTCGCTTTGGATAAAAGCGTCTAACAAGTAACATGTAATGCAGGGGTGGGGGACCGCGAGACCATTTGGTACGGCCCTCGAGGTAATTTATAAACACACGCAAAAAAGAAAAAAATTAAAGAAATCTAGACCGTCATGCCACAACCGTGCACGTGCATGCATACGCGAGTCATGGTAAGATATCTGGATTAAGAGGTTGCTTTTTCTTTGCACAGCATGAAAGAAAGGTGAAGTGAATGGGCTGTGATTTTTGTATTTTTAAGCAGAGGTCAATAATTTGTACGGCCCTCGGAGGATGTTGAAAAAATTGAAATGGCCCTTGAGAGGAAAAAGGTTCCCCACCCCTGATCTAATGTAATCAATGTTTCTATTGACTGTAACCAAGGTTCAGTTCAGAGCTACCTGTACATCTGAAATAGTTTAATTAGGCGTAGTTTCACCACATCGTGTCAGGACATTTTACCGGCACAAATCCAAAATCCAGAAACAAAGGTGATCTCATCCCTCACTACCAAGGCAACCAAAAGACACACATCATAAAGAAACATGCTCTACTGGTATTGGATTTCCCTCTGAAACTGTCTCTTTGTTTAGCAGTGAAGCAGAGAAATGACTTCTATCCGACCCCCAGCTGTGATGAGACGCTCCACAGTGAGAGTGTTTCTGAGTGTTTCTACAGAAGATGATGGATGATCTGAACCCGAGTGGATTTTATTTATGACTTCCACTGCTTACACAGCTCCTCTGTGACCCCCTGCTGCCCCCCTGATGTGTTGGAGTGCAGCTCTCCAGTATATCACTCACACTAACTGAGCAGGGGGAGGTGAATGACAGGTGTATGTTTATAAATGTGTGTTATCATGAGTGTGTGTGTGTGTGTGTGTGTGTGTGTGTGTGTGTGTGTGTGTGTGTGTGTGTGTGTGTGTGTGTGTGTGTGTGCACTCACAGGGCGTCGGGGCAGAACTCGGGCTGCAGCAGCCTCCTCCCCTGCAGGAGGAAGATGGTGATGTCGAAGGAGTTCACGTCCGAGTACGGAGGAGCTCCTCGGGTCATCAGTTCCCATAGCAACACGCCAAACGACCACTGTAATAAACACAAGGACATTAACTTTCAATATCGTCCGTAAAGCACACTTTTGTTCTAAGTTCACAGGTATTGAGTGAGATTGATAACACTACAAACACAACATGCGTCTGTCTTTAAAAAGATCTTAAGACAGCAGTTGAATACTTGATTCTGATTGGTCAATTTGGACATTCAGCGATCTGCTATTGGTCGCTCTGATTATAATATTTATATATATTCATAATTATCCTTAAATCACACTTTTGTCCTTGTAAGTTCACAGGTATTGAGTGAGATTGATAACACTATAAACAAGTTTTATCTGTGTTTGTTTTTTAAAAAGAGCTCAAGACAGCAGTTGTTATTCAAATGTATTACACAGCTGAGTTGAATACTTGATTCTGATTGGTCAATTTGGACATCCAGCAGTCTGTTATTTCTCAATAGCAAAGATAGAGTAATAGAGTGCTGCTAAAGACTGTGTGCAATCATATCAATCCGCAGAAAGAAGTCCGGTCATTTTAACATCCCGCATCCGAAAATCCATGGAATATATTTTGGAATAGTCACTTTTATATTTTTGGAAAGCACAACACTTTGGATTCATGATTTCTAAACTGATTAAATCACATATGCATAATTAAAAGGACATTAATACAAACCCATAAACACACAGAAGACACTAAAGCACACACATAAGCACATATCAAAGCTAATAGGCACAGACACTTAAAATACATTCACTTTCTCCAACTCTAGAAGATACATATTGTAGTTGTTGTGTTGTATGGATGCATTGAATTGAACGTTGTTACACGATATATTTGTATGTATTGTAGTAATGTAAACTCGTCCTCACCACGTCAGACTTGGGGGTGAACTTGTGTGTCTGCAGACTCTCCAGAGCCATCCACTTGACGGGCAGCTTCACTCCGCTCTTGTTGTGAACGCTGTAATATTCTTTATCGTAAACGTCTCGAGCCAGCCCAAAGTCTGCCACCTTCACCGTGTAGCTCTCATCCAGCCTGTCAGTGGAACATAAATCAATACATTTACTTTAGTGGCTTTTTAAGAACTGATTTCTCTTTATTTTATCATGGGTTATTGTTGAATACGGTCTATAAAAGTAATACAAATCAATCTGAGGTTTGAAATAGCTTACACAATAGCAAGTGAGAGCACGAAGTAGCTGAGAAAAGCAGGTCCCATGTACCTTCCCTCAGAGCTCTCTATATTTCAACAGTGGTCCTCAAACCTTATCAAACACCCTCCTCCTCCTGCATTCTTGAATTTAAGATTATTTTTTTACTTGCCTCCTCCATTTCTTCTTATCAAACATTTAAAAAGTGAGTTTCTAGAATCATAACATTAGATTAAAGTGATTTTAAATACATTTTAATGAAAAAAATTGTCAACATTCTCTTTGTTTCTTCTTGTTTTTTTCATTTTCTTTTCCATTTAACAATTATTATTGTTCTCACATTGTTCAGGTTCATATCTCTTCTATTCACACAAGTTGTTTTTACTTAACTGAGTCTTGTAGTCTTTCTACTGGGCTTATTTCGTTCTTGTTTCTTCCTATTTAGGTCTCATCTCCTGTATAAATAATACACATTTAACATTGAATGAATAGATGTTAACTCACATGCAGTTTCTGGCAGCGAGGTCTCTGTGCACAAACTTCTTGGAGGCCAGATACTCCATCCCTCTGGCCACCTGCAGCCCGAAGCCCATCAGGTCCTTCACTGTGGGGTTCTGGGGGGAAAACAACCGTCAGGGGGCTTTAAATAACTGCATTTCAACATGTGCTGCGTTAAATAACTTATTCAGGACGTACTGTACATCTCAGTTGCAATTGTGACAGGTTAAAATATGATACACTAATAGCCTGTTACAAAATGCAGGGCATAGTAAACCCTGCTATGATGTTAGAATATATGATAAGGTCAAAAGATAATTTATTACATTACACATACTAGGATGAACTAAAACCACAAAAGTGGGATATGTACTGTAGGTTTCATGATGGAAAATTCTAGGAAAGTAGTTTATATTTACTTGTTTGAATTAGTATTTAAAACAATGTGGAAGTGTTCTACTAGATAGTCTTAATGTAGCATCCTGAGATCGATTGCTTTTGTCTACACCACCTTCATTAGTAAGACAATCAGTGTTTTGCACACCATTTCATAGTCACACAATTACTCCACAGCGTGCATCTCTATATTTGTTATAGTCACTTTATATATTATATATTAAAAGCTTTTAGCTTGTATTGTCAAAATGATACTTATACTGTCTGTTATGTGTGATTGCACCATCGGGAATGCTTGGAATTTCGCTGTACTCTGTGTAGTGACAATAAAGGGAATCTATCTATCTATCTTAAATATGAATTACAAGACCCTGCATGCATGTATCTGTGGTACGTACGTGTCCCTCGTCACGGATGAAGTTGCGCAGGTCTCCGTGCTTCATGTAGGGAAGCACCACCAGGGGGGAGCCCACCGGAGGAAGGCAGATCCCCAGCAGAGAGAGCACGTTGGGGTGGGAGAAGTCCTTCATGATGATCCCCTCCTTCAGGAACTGGGACACCTCCTCCAGGTCTGTGATGCCTTTAGAGATGATAAGAGAAGAACATTGACATTCTGTGGATGAGGAAAGAGTCAGCATATACAACATGGATTGGAAGATCTAAAAAGTGGAGATAATGGGACACCCCCTCCAGATCTGAGATTACATTTATAAAAAATGTAATAAAGAAACCGTCATTTTGTAGATGATAGTTATATGAATACCTTGATATGAAGAAAGACGATAAGGAGAAGGTACATTTCAAACTTGTAGGGAATGTAATGGTAAGACATGTGTGAAAATAACTTGTATAATTGCAAAAGAACACCATCCAGAATAATTGTGAATCTGCAAGAGGGGGATTCTTGCCATTCATTGTTTTTCTATATTATTATCTGTACAATGTGTATCTGTATGTCTGTGCCATCTTCTTAAAATGAGTAGATTAGTTTGAAAGCAAGTAAAGGACAAAGGGCTGTTGATGATTTGGGGATTTTTTGAAGTACAGTATTTATTAATATATATTTCAAACTCAAGTGGAGTGGACAATCCTTCCTGAATGTCCTCACCCCAACCTGACCCCACATAAACTCCCATTTTGCAGATTGCCTCTCTGCCTCTGACTCGGCTGTAATCTGATTACTCTGGAGCTCTTCATCTGAGGCTCGACCCCAAAGACGGAAAGAGATGACATCTGATTTCAGAGCCTCAATCTGTCCACTAAAAATGACATCATTGCTGTGCGGATGCTCCATCATACACTCCTCATTGAGGAAGTACTGTCTACAAAAGAGGCGATTTGTCCTTAAAGAAAATGTATTTACGCGTGCGCCATATGATGGAAATGTTAATAGTCTTGGGCGATTATCATACACTTGTCACTGAGGAAGTGCTGTCTACATAGGCGAGTTGTCGTTAAACCAAAAACCAAACAATTATTTTGTTTATCCGGTTGATTTTCCTTAAGTTTCAACAATCAAACATATTACATGACATTACATGTTACTTGTTAGACGCTTTTATCCAAAGCGACTTACATACTCAATACTGTGGACAATCCCCACAGGAGCAATTTGGGGTGAAGTGTCTCAGGGACACAACGACATGCTGACTGCAGTGGGGTTTGAACCTGTGACCCCTTGATCCGAACACCCACACACAACCCACTGCACCACACGCCTCCCTACATATAAAGAACAATGGCTTTTCCTTGTTCTGGGGGGCCTAATCACTTCTCCAATAAATACCAAATCACCTGGTGCATCAAGAAGAAGCACTAAAAACTACTCAAATTAGACAAAAATAATGATCAAATTACTATATACAAACCAGCAAAACAATACATGTTACACTATTAAGTTATACAAATCATAACTAGCTCCAAAACAATCTATATTCAACTATTTATCTTAGTAAAAAGCATCACTTGAAGCTTTCAGATATAACAAAAGACCCAGTGCCCGGAGAAATCACTAAACCTAATAAAATGGTCCCAAATCCCAGAGGACAGGACCCCTGCAGTTAGACCTAACCCCCCCCCCCCCTCTCCATATCATAGCAGCATCAATCTCCCTGGTCATGTGACAGGTTACACGATTAGAGGAGACCCTAATGCCGTCCTCGCCATCGGACCCTCGTTCATCACCATCAACCCAGAGAGGATGAGATGAGACCCTTAATGCTATTGGAGCGTTGTGATATCATGCATTAAGTATGGACATTTATTATGATGTAGGAGGAGGTGGATGTGTTTGGACAAGGAGAAGGTGTGTTGTGAGGGTTAGGGTTACTAAAGAAAAAACAATGTGAAATGTCACTTTAGGAGGAATTTGGGTAAATCTTAGCTTAGATTTTACATAACGACGGCTTTGGATGCAGTGATCAAATTGTAATTCTGCAAGAAAGCCTGTCTTTGAAAGCAGATCCAGAGACAAATACAGCAACATATTGTAAGTTAGTTATACTCAAAATCAATACAAATGAATATTTCTGCTGTTCCTGAGCAAAGAACTACCCCCACAATTGTAACTGCAGGTATTTAAAGGTCCCATGTCATGGCCATTTCTACTGATCATAATTCCATTGTTGAGGTCTACTAAAATAGATTTATATTGTGCAATTTTCCAAACTCACATTGGTTTCTCATACAGCATCTCTGTATAGTATGTGTATTCACTCTCTGTCCTAAACAGCCTGCCCCCCCCTCCCTGTGAGCCCAGTGGCCGTCTGCGAGACAGCGAGACACAGCGAAACCCAGCCCGAAACACATACACACCCGCAGCCTGGCTGGGAGTTTGTGTGTGTGCCCAGGCTGAGTTCCGCGGTGTCTCGCTGTCTCGCCGACCCCACACCAGTGAGCCAGCTCACAGTGTCCCGCTCCTCGCAGCAGCGAGCCTCGCAACGTCCCGCCGAGTGTGTGTGTGTGTGAGGAAGTCCGCGGATTGGTCCAAACGTAACAGCTCCGCGGACGTCACTATACCCGAAATACGTCACTATACCCAAGAAGTAAACAATGGAAAAAGAGAAATCTCCAACGAGGCGTTCTGGGGCAGCATAGACAGGTCTTTTCTGTGTTAGAGTTTTACTCGCTACAGGGTGTACTTTGAGGGTTTGTGACTCTGCAGACCGTTTACATGCAGAAAAACCTTCATAACACACAAGGGGACGGGTAATAACCAGAAAAGCATGACATGGGACCTTTAAGACATCTTAAAACAATGTAGTTACCATATGTATATTTACAAATCGACCAATGGGTACAAATAAAATAACCTGAATCTGATATTTGAACATGTGTGCATGGTATTGCAGAACACAACAGTTTTCGGGAAATGTGTCTGCTTTCAATCTGCGTACTGTTCCAGATTTTCACATAAGGTCCTGTCATCTAAGTATTTATGGGAACCAGAACTAAAACAGGCTTTGAGATACAAAACACACAGTTAGGAGAAAGAACCTGCATGGTGATTGTCAGAACATGTCCGCCCATCTTTAGGAATTAAGTTAATATTGGACAATTGCCACAGATAGATGTGAAGCAGATCATTTCAGAGAAGCAACACAATATCACAGTTTAGAGGAAAAAGGGTCTCTTTCCATATTTCGAAAGGCGTTGGCTGAACTTTGATCACACGTAAAGGCTTTGTTATCCAGACTGTTTCTACCTCTTTCAAAACGGCACAGCTCTCCCACTTTTAAATGACGATAAACTGAACGTTTTACATTATTACATTAGAGTATTTTATCATACTCTTCTTGTATGTTATCTACTTTGTGCAATGCCTTGTTTTTTTATGCTGCTGCAACGCAAAAATTGCCCAAATTGGGATCAATAAAGTTCCTCTTATCTTATCTATTTCTTTTTTGTATATGTATATATCTTGTCAACATTTATTTGATCACAAAACCTCTTTAGAAAGACATTAAACCCCCAAATGTCCCTGGTAAAACGGCCAAATATCTTGTACTGAAAAGGAGTTATGGATGCAAATGTGTGAAATTAATATTGTTTTGAGGCAAAGCATTGCAGAAAAACAGTACACTCTATAAGTTTAGAAGACTAAGTGTCACTTTTCCTTATTTCTAAAGGCGTTGGTTGAACTTTGATCACACGTAAAGGCTTTGTTATCCAGACTGGGAACCTTGAAGATTCTCTGTTTACTTTGCACAACTCTACCTCTTTCAAAACTGCACAACTCTCCAACTTTTAAATCTCTATTTTGTTATATTATAGTATTCTATCATACTCTTCTTGTATTTCTTATTTGTATATATCTTGGCAACATTTATTTTATCACAAAACATCTTTAGAAAGACACTAAACCAGCACATTTACCCGGTAAAACGGACAAATATCTTGTACTGACAAGGAGTTGTTCATGAATGCAGTACACCAAATCACACTGCATCAGTTTAGAGGACTTATGGCGCATTTCCACTGCAGGGCCTCGCACGGCTTAGTACGGTATAGTTAGGCCAGGCTCACTTTATGCTGCGTTTCCATTACAGTTTAGGAACTGGGGTAGTAACTATAGTAACGCAGTGTAGGCGGAGCCGTGACGTCATCTTCAATGCGAAACACAAACCAACATCAGCTGTTTGCTGTTAGCACTCAGAGCTCACAGCTCCTCATATCTGTTCAGAAACTAGACAAAAGTTAAACAAGTACAAACCACAGACTGTCTGTGTCATGGCGAGTACAGTCGCTGGTTTATTTATGTCTGTAGGCCGATCTCCATTCCGAAAACACGCATTTTAAAAGTTTTTTCGCCTGCCGTCTGTCTGCAGACTTGTCAAAGCATTAATTCATGGTTTTTACTAACCGGTATCAGTATGTTGTTACTTCGGCATCATTTTGAAACGTGTATTACAATTAAATCACGGTAAAATATGTTCATCTTGTTGTAGTTTTAGCCCCCTTGCCAGCGATTCTCTCTGACCATTCAGCAGTCGAGTGTTTACCTCACTAGTTTAGCATATTCAGCCCGCTTGTTGGCCCGGTACGAACCTCGATTTTGGAGGGCCAGAAAAAAGGTGAAAAAGTAGCCCTGAGCCGGAACTACCCCGAGTGGAAAAGCAAAACGGGTTTGGCAAGGCACGCTTAAACCGTGCTACGCGCTGCAGTGGAAATGCGCCATAAGTGTCACTTTCATTGTTTCTAAAGGCATTGGCAGGATATTTCCCACGTGCAGGGTGTTGAGAAAGATACTCATCTCCCAAATTTCCCCAGTAAAACGGCCAAATCTCTTGTAATGAAAAGGAGTTATGGATGCAAATGTGTGAAATGTATATTGTTTTGAGGCAGAGCATTGCAGAAAGACAGTAAACTGTATGCTTGAAAGAATAGATGTCACTTTCCATTGTTTCTAAAGGCATTGGCAGGATATTTCCCCACGTTCAGGGTGTTGTACTCACGGTTCAGAGACTTGACGGCGCAGTGCTGCTTCTGCCCGTCCGGCTCCATCAGCGTTCCGTGGAAAACGCATCCGAAGTGCCCTGCAGGTCACAACACGACGCGTTACTCACAGTTAGTCAGCAGCAGGGAATTCAACAAGCTCCTGTTCAAACCTTAAGAGACCTTTCCAAAGAAGTTCTTAATCACCCAGCGGAAAATACACCTCTCTGAAAGAGGTGCGACACATGAGATGCAGCACGTTCAGACATAGCAGGTGTACGAAATAAGACAGGATCAAATCACACTTCAGGATGTTAAACAACTATTTCCTTTTTTTTTAAACGGAACGTACCGTTACTAGGAATTCATATTAAATGTTTTGGGTGGGAACTTTTGCACCGCATCTCTAACGATGAATGTTGAACAGTAACTACGTACATTTACTCAAGTGCAAAGTATTTCTGTTCCCTGTTGCATTCCATTTCTAATCCACTACATTTTCAGAGATCAATAATAATAATAATACATAATAATAGATTTATTTTGTAAGCGCTTTTACAGGTGCTCAAAGTCGCTTTACAGAGATAGTGAAAAAAAAAGAACGACAAATAAATATAGTTAAAGTCACAATAAAATCAAGCAATACAAGAGAGGTGAGTTTTTGTGAGTTTTTTTAAGGTGGTGAGGTCAGTGCAGTCTCTGATCAATATTATTATATATGTACATTTTACTGCATATTATTACAAATTAAAACATGTTTAGGTTAAGTTAACCCTTGTGTTGTGTTCGAAAGCTGTTACCGTTCATACGGGTACATTTTGACCCATGATTTATCTCAGTCCAAAACACTCAAAAATAATGACTATCATCCAATATTGTTTTAACTACATCATAACAAACGTATTATGCATTCATAACCGTACAATCCAGTTGTAATTTTATTGTATGGCCCCAAAAAACATTACACCACATATTTAAAGGTGGGGTATGTCATTTTGGAGAAACCAGCTCGAGTGCGCTAGAATTTGAAAATACACAGCCGGAAAAAATCTGCCACTTCCTTACAGAGCCCGGGCCGGCTAAAATAACTGGATGGCCTACCTGCCTGTCAGCCTTCCATCTGTGCACAAACTTATCTCGTGCCCTCATTGGTCATGTGCGCGTTCGTGTGTGTTGGAGGAGGGGCTCTGTAAGGAAGTGGCAGATTTTCTCCGGTCGTGTATTTTCAAATTCTAGCGATCTCGAGCCGGTTTCTCAAACTTACCTACCCTACTGTACCTTTAAGTAAAACATGTGATTCAATTCACTCATTATATTTCCTATAGTGAAGACAGTGGATCATTACGTTATCTGACTATAATAGACTAATATTAGAATACAATCTCCCCCCAAAAAGTTTAAAATTATTGTTACAGTTGATGAAGGGGGTGGGGGAGGGGTGTCTAAAGCCAAAGATGGATCTTGATTGGGCCAAATTTGACCCAGAGTCACCCAAAACAATTCTGCTGGGTCTCCCCAGACCAGAACACCAAATGATACACTTTTTTTTTAGAGACCTTCAGACTTGGCTACAATTGTCAAAATCAGTTTCGTAGTGTTTATATAGCTGTTGTGGAGGATATCATGAAGCCTTGTTCCGATACAAAAAACTAGAGCGTAGTTAATTTTAACTTGAAACGGGTCACGGGAGACCCGAACACAACATAAGGGTTACAGTAAGTTAAGTATTTTAACTTTTGGTGAAATACCAGGCAGCTAATATATAGTAAATTAAATAAGCTACTCCTTTACACTTAAGAAAACATAACGCAAGAAACTACAGCTTGTACATTTATTTGCACAAACTGAGAGTTCCTGAAAACCAGATTCTAATAATTTAAAATGCGAACAATGGCCAATAAAATGAAATCTGATTCTAATCACATTTTCGTTTCTGTTGACTGTCCTCAGAGTTTCTCAGCCTTGTCTGTAAATGGAAGCAGCTGCATGGCACCGTGTTGACGAGGAGGACACTGCGGGCCCTTTTCAGATATTGTGTAATCAGCCTTTTATTTATTTCCATTTCCCCTTTGTCTTGACAGAGATTCAGATCATTCATTGGCTCCACAATCACAGAAGTTCCAGTAATCAGATAACAATCATTCCATCTTCCCATTACTGACGCATTTAGAGCAGAAGGGGGGGATTTAAGACGTAAGATGCAGCTTTTAGCTTCACGCAGAGAAACGTTTCAACAACTGCTTTTAAAACAAGTATCTATGTGTGTGTGATTAGCCTGTTTTTTTACACTTTTTCACAACTAATTTATACGGTGGGAATCAGATGCAAATGCGTTACAACAGCCTAAAACACTTCCATGAGGAGAAACGTGCTGAAGCTTCAAAAACAATGCATGTAGAAAAACACAAATGTGCCAAAACTCATGCAGATGAAGAAACATCTTGACTTAGCAGCATCTAGAAAACATTCCAACATTCACCGACTTGACGAAACGTGAGCAGCGTTTATTAAAAGCGTTGCAAATACACCATGAATGAAAGCTTCAACACGATATGCTGTGTTAAACTCTTTTAGCAGGGAACTTAAACCCCAAATGTGCCACTTATAACTGCTAAAGTTGTTGTTTTGGGAGTATTGTATGAAGGTGTGTGTGTAAAAATGTTTAAATCCAATGCATAAGCGAGAATTTGACTTCTTATAACGGTGTGCACATGTACAAATGTGTCTTTGAGTGTGTATATATAGGTATATACATATTTGCACACATATTTTTATATATATTTGTTTTTGTATTTGGGATTGTGGGAAACGGTATTTCGATCTCTCTGTCTGTACACACACACTGGAAGATTGACTTTGACTTAAGTTGTTGTTTTGGGAATATTGCATGATGGGGTGTGTGTGTAAAAATGTTTAAATGCAATCAAAAAGCGAGAATTTGACTTCTTATAATGGATTTCTCGACGCCCTTTTCTGTGGATTTCATTGAAAATAATTCCTTGAAACCCCCAAAACAAGCATTTTCTGCATAACAATTCAAGTTTGGAGGTGATTTCATATTGTCCTTTTAGTCTCCAACAGCTCGTTCCAACAGCTCGTTTGAAAAATAGTACCTTGTGTGCATGTTTTTTGCATGTTTTCACACATTTCACAGCTCATTCTGATTTCTTGAGTTACCCTCAGCCTCACACTAAATCTCCCCCTGTAGTAACCCAGTATGGAGCTTAATTCATTAAATAACCCACGAGCTAATAGCCGATGCCAAACCCTCTTGAGTTATCGCGCATTTTATTGAATTATTTCTCTTAAGACTTGAGGGCTTGCCCCAGCCTGAGAGGAGGGGGGGGGGGGGGGGGGGGATTAAATGAGCGCAGCGTTCTCCTATCACGTCTCTGCAAATGCTCGGGTGTTGGATTACGATTTGTTGCAATGGATCCTGGGAATACTAGCTGTGAACAAATCACCAAACGCCACTTTTAAAATCCGGCAGGCTCTTTTCTTCAGGGGATAAATCACCCTGGGGGGGGGGGGGTCAGAGGGTTTTTTCTGGGTCTTTTTGCCTCTTGATGTTGAATTTTGATCTGTTGGTCTGACCCTCCTACTTTAGCCCCACAATAAGAAGTGATTTTGTGTCAAGCGAAAGCAGCCAATTAAGCTCTTTGTGGGCGACTTTGTGAAGCTTTACGTAGATGTCTAATTTAATCTGAGCTGGATAATAGCATCACTCCGGAATCAGGAACAATCCCAACATGAATTAATGCAAAACCACCAACTTTTGTATTATTATTTCTCCTTTTTAATACTTACGGTCAGCAGCCAAAACATTACTTTTATTACGATGCAATATGGATCTAATTCATTAAAATGCAAAACACTATAAATAGACGGAAATGAAAGAGATGTATTGTCTTGATATAGCCTGAAGTAGAGGTTGATGTAAAACAAATGTATGGATGAATGAAGTGATTACAAATACCTGACTGATTCACATATATAATCAGCAGACTTATTGTATTCGCAATTCAGCATTTGTGTCTTCTTTCCACGTGTTAATGCACAGATACGTCTGAACATATCAGTGTTAGTAAGTGGGAGTAAATGTACTCTATACTGAATTATAAATGTACAAATATGCAATAAAAATAAGCGGATTGAGAGAACACCATTCAGAAAATTGTTGTTTGCAGCATTGTTTTTTAAATAAAAACAAATATCAGTGATAGTAAATCCGTGTTTCCTGATTTTATATTTATAGGTAAACCTTTCAGTCTTTTTTGAATGATGTATCTATTTTATTTGTCATTGTTATTAATGGATATGCACAGCCAAAGCTATTTGCCTCATCACAATGCTCTTTAATACTCACTGATAACATCATATGTTGTGTTATTGTTGCTTCCCTGGCACTCTCTTTAATGATGCTCCATCCTGGATATTGCTTTAAAAGCTTGGATATAGCAGATTGTATTGACTGGATCTTTATGCAAAACATTTCAACTTAATAAATATCTTCCTGGAAGCTTTTTATACCGGGAAACGCAGAGAAAATCATGCATTTTACATTTTCCCTTTGTTTAGAGTATTGGGAAGTAGAGGTGAGTAGCTAGCATGAGCAGTAATAAGTCACTGAACATCAGCAGGAGAGGACTCTTTAAAGTAGAGACACTACATACTGATATACACCTGAACATAAGCAGGAGAGGACTCTTTAAAGTAGAGACACTACATACTGATATACACCTGAACATCAGCAGGAGAGGACTCTTTAAAGTAGAGACACTACATACTGATATACACCTGAACATCAGCAGGAGAGCACTCTTTAAAGTAGAGACACTACATACTGATATACACCTGAACATCAGCAGGAGAGGACTCTTTAAAGTAGAGACACTACATACTGATATACACCTGAACATCAGCAGGAGAGGACTCTTTAAAGTAGAGACACTACATACTGATATACACCTGAACATCAGCAGGAGAGGACTCTTTAAAGTAGAGACACTACATACTGATATACACCTGAACATAAGCAGGAGAGGACTCTTTAAAGTAGAGACACTACATACCGATATGAAACCTGAACATGAGCATTATATGTCCTTTTTAACCACTGCTTCAAAAAGATATCCTAACAGTAAAGAAAGTTTGTGTGACTGACCTCGTCCGATGACCTGGTTGAGGTGGAGCAGCAGCTGGTCCCTGGCGATCATCACGTGCTGCACCTCTTTGAGCAGATCAGGGTGGAGGGAGGAGGGGTCGATGTGGATGGGGGCCATGAGGAGGGGAGACACCAGCTCTCCATCCATCCCTATCCCCATCCCTCCCAGTCTGGGGGACAGCAGCTCCCCGTTTCCCCCGTAGATTGGAGGAGCACCTCGGCACGTCTCAGGTCTGTCGGTGTTCTGATCTGAAGAGGCAGAAGACGGGGTTAAAGGCCAGCGGCTGTATCAGAGGGGGGGGGGGGGGGGGGGGGTTAAAGTGTGTCACAGGAGCAGAAAAACAGCTACACAGGAAAGAGGTACTTGACACTGAGCTGGGAATGTTTTTGATAATAATACTCTTTTTATTGTAATTTTTTTAAACATTCAGACACAACATACATACATACAATATACACCCGCATAGGTGTGCAGAATAGTTACTGCGCATATAGCACACTCCATGGGTGACAATAATCTCACCTTAATCTTATAGCAAGATATCTATGTATATCTCAGCCTACATACCAATTAAATAAAAGCACAGAGAGAACATTTATTAAAATGAATCATAATCATAATGGCCTGAGGTGTGGTCCCACTCTGCATTATTACACATAATTTATTCTATACAAATATCTGGGTGTAATGTCTCTTCAAACGCCTGCTTCCTTGTGTCTTGTCTTAATATATGTCTTGATGGATGCTGCAAATGAAGCTGCTTTGATGCAAGAAAAATGATCGGACAATAAAGTATTATCGTATTGCGTGTTAGTGGAAGAAGATAAGTGCAAAGCAACAATACAAAAATGTTATTCGAAGAAGGGGACAGACGTGGTTAGTGCAATTATGACTGTGTATGTATTTCAACCACTACTTCAACCCTACTCTCCCTGAGGAAAGGCTCATTAGTAAGTCTACCTGCTCACATTGTCAGTCTTTCAAGTCACTTTTTAACAGGAAAATTGCCTCAGCCATCATACTTAGGATCAGAATACATACAGACCCCCTCACATGCCCTCAGGATTAATGCTCCAGAAACTAAAACCACAGGTGAGTCTTTAGACCACCTCCATGTCTCATTTGGCCGTTTTTGTTGTTGTGCTGACACTTAATTAGATATTTGTGTTAGAACATGTCAAATAAACATTGAATATAACACGACAGGTGACGAAGCGAGGATGCTTTTCCCTTTTCTCTACAAATTAACTCAAGGAAGTTTAAGACATTTTACGTCCATTTATTTTTGTATTGAATAGCCATCATTTGCAAAATACAAACTGTTATTATCAAAGGTTTACTTTGGACTGTGCAAGTAGATTTCTATCTATTAACATCAGCAAAAGTTCCACTTGTTAATTTATGAAATTACTCCTTGTAATATGAAATGAGGCACTTGAAGTCAAAAAGTAAAATAATTGTATTTGAATTTAGTTTTATTGCACACAAAGTCTGCTTTCATCAACTTTGTTTACAACACAACAGGAACATTAAGATGAATCTACACCAGGGTAGGTGAACAATTATTTGATAAGTTTTGATACTGAAGAAAACATCTAATAAAGATGAATAATAAACAATATCTCAAGCCCTTTTCTAACATGTATTCTAAGTAAGGCTGTCAGTCGATTAAAATAGTTTATTGCGATTAATCGCATGATGTCCATAGTTAATCGCGATTAATCACAAATTAATCTCACATTTATCTGTTCTAAATGTACCTTAGAGGAATATTTTTCAAGTTTTTAATACTCTTATCAACATATGAGTGGACAAATATGCTTTATGCAAATGTTTATTTATTATCATTGGAACAATGACAAATATTCTCCTGAATATTCTCAACACAACAACCTGGAACCTCTCTCTCTCTTCACTCTCTCCCAACCCCGTCTACTTCTCTGCACTGAGCCAGTTGCTCAAACAGACAAGCCTGTTTACAGTTGTCGGTGAAATGCCGCTCCTCTGTCTTCATAACAGTCAAAGCATGAGACTGAAGTTCCCACCTAGGCTCAAAATAATGCGCTGTGATGTGCAGTCGACACGTTGGATGCGATCCGAATTATCTAACGCAGCCCCTCGTCCTCCACAATGTTAAGCTGTAGCCACCCATTTAGCTATCGCTGTTGTTGTCCAGGCGTCTCCCCGGCAAACTTTCAAGCGCAAGTGAACGGCAGGAGCGGGGCTGTCAGCATCAGCTTTGTGCTTGGCTTGCTGTTTAAAACACCTTTTTTTGTATCCATATCTCTCGCTAGAATCTCCCACCATCCAACTAACAACAACAACAACAACAACAACAACAACAACAACGTCAAGCCTTCGGGCTCTGAAACTACGGGGCAGGCCGAGGACAAATACACATGCGTTAATCACACGTTAAAATAATTTTTTTTATTAACGCGTTAACTTGACAGCCCTAATTCTAAGCAAATGCATGGATGCTTATACAGTATAAACATCAGAGGGGACACTGTTAAGAAAACAGTTATATTTAGTATGTTTGTAGATAAATCTGACGGAATAAACTTCAGTCTTTTTTAAAC